>NC_059159.1:62658018-62755692 GCF_019923935.1 Bubalus bubalis | reverse complement strand
AAAGATAGCTTTTATTGGATAAACAGTTCCTTTAACCAAGACAAGTCAGAGGTGAATGATACAGATGAAAATGGTGGGCTTTAGATTCAGGCTAGTTTCAATTCCTAGGTTTCCTACCGATTAGGGTTATCATCAGCAAATAAGTTTCCTGATACAAAAGGCAAATAGTAATGCATCTTTCAAAGGTGCCTGTGTGTAAGAAAGATTTTATATATAGTATTTCATTTTTAGTGCCTAGTACATGCTTGTCTACATCATTAACTGCCACCATGACTATTTTTATTCCCATTATTATCAATATTTTTGATTTAAACTTGCAAGTAGCCTTTCCTTAGCCCAACCTCTAGCTGACTTTGAAGCCAAATATATCAGACTAAGGAGGAAATAGGGAATTTATCCCTTCAGTAGTCATCTGCCTCAGATAAGTGACCTCAGCATCATTTCTTGTCCATCAAGACTTTATTATTATTTTTAAAAAAACATTTATTTATTTGGCTACATGGGGTCCTAGTTGTGGGAACTCTTAGCTGCAGCATATAGGATCAAGTTCGCTGACCAGGGATGGAACCTAGGCCCCCTGCATTGCGAGCCTGGAGTCTTATCCACTGGCCCACCAGGGAAGTCCCCAACAGGGACTTTTGAAATAGTAAGTGCTGCTACCTGGCATCCCAGTGGGACAGGAGGCTTCTTTTCTGACCCTTTATTTTAGCCTTGGAGGTAATTTGCAAAGATGCACACTTGAGCCTGTAAATGATCAGTTCTTCATGAAAGGGCAAGGTGTTCACTTGGTAAAGCATATCAAATTAACTGTTTAAGTAAGTCAACTCAACTTCCTGAGGCTGAAGTCATCTCTCTGTTGTTTTAGAACAGCCCTCATGCTTGCTGTCAAGTATGAATCAACAAATGTCGTCAGACTTCTTCTTCAGCAAGGTGCTGACATCTTTTCTCAAGATGTTTTTAGGTGGACTGCAGAAGAATATGCTGTTATTAGTGGTTTTAATATGTAACTGTTCACATTAAAATGCCAGTTCTCACTAAACTGCAGCCAAAAATAATTTTAACTGTTACTTGCTACATGACCAGTGAGAGTTCCAGTTTGGTGCAGGCAGTTTGGAGAATGGTAGTGAGATGTTCCCCCTCAAGAGCCGAAAGCCAAGCAAAGGCCAATTAGATACTCTTGGCTGTGGGCTCGGGGTGCTTTATCTCAGGACATGTAGACCTTGATCCTTAGAAAGCTTGACATTAGCTATTTCATTCCAAGTGTGACCTCTTTGTATGGCTTATGAACAGTGTCACAGTTGTGATATTTCTAACTAGTTCTTTGGGTCTTGCAATGTTTATTTCAGCAGCAAATCCTGTTTTCCCTTGAGGGCTTGCCTCTCTATACACTTCCACTTGAATTTTCCAAGAACCCAGAGGATTCTCTAAGATCAACGAAACAGTCCTCTTCCACAAGTCATTTGGAGGGGAGAAAATAGTTCCTTGTCATTATTCTGTTCCTTGCATTGATTCTACTGCTGCAGCACTGCTGCTACAGCTGGTCTTGACAGGGTCTGCTTGGCAGCTGGATCTGGAGTCTGGATGTGGCTCTATAAAGACCTTTAATAAAATCATTTTAAAAGAAAAAAAAAAAAACATCCTGCAGTGGGCTCATGATTGACCTTTGCTCCCAGGCTGCCCCTCTGGGCCCAGGTTCCCCAGCCTTTAAGGTGATGCACATGTCAACTTCAGAGTGAGAGCTCCTTTGTTCTCATATGTATGCTTGTCGCTCAGTCACTGCTGCAAACAAAGCTGCAGCACCCAGTTCGGGCAGCTGGGCCACCTAGCTTCCCCCCTCACTCAGACACCTTATGTGGAGCCCACATGGAAGCCTAGATCTTCACAATGAGGTGCCCTTGAGGCTCTTATTTATCTTTTCTTCTATCAGATGTCAGGGGGGACCATTTTAGGCTGTCAGATAGGGTCAAGTGCTCATGCAGGGATTGAGCAGACTTCCCTTTCTCCTTTGTATCTAGACTTGGACCTCAAGGCGGCTTTCTGTCCTGTAGGGGCACCTTTTCTTAGGTCACACGTTCCCTGTCATCCTTCCCAAAGTAGTGGGTGCCAGCTTGCCTGAGATTCCCTAATTATGCTTGGCCCCTCATGGGATCTCTTTCCTGTAATAATGAAAATCTTCCAATGGATTTCTGTCTGCCTCCACCTTAAATGTTTTCAGAATCTGCCCCATAAGGAACCCATTCAGCAGAAATCCCTAAATCTCAAGTAAGATGTTGGAATTCAGAGAGGTAAGCCCTGTCTAGAACTCGCCAGTACCCACTGTAAGGGTAGGGATATGTCTTGCAAGTGAATTGGAGAGGAACATGGAGGTTAAACATCATTGTCAGAAAGATCTGCTGCTTCAGAGTTTGAGTAGGTAGATAAGGAAGAGTAGTGGTCCAGGCCAGGTCTTGATTGTGATTAGTTTTCTGCTCTTGGTGTAATTAGCTGCAATAATGGGGGATCATTATGTTCTCTAATGTAGTGAATTCATATGTTATAAATAAATTTAGGTATACATTATCTAAAAGCTGAGATTCCCTAAATTACAAACCACAAAGAACAGCTAATCACCAGAATTAATAAGTTTCATGCAACACTTGAATGATAAACGTATGAAAAAGCACACATTGGGATTTACTTGGGATTCCAAAGTAGTTACAGCAATAAAGTTGGAGATGAAATTATTCCACTCTTTGACTGTTTCTGCAAGCATTTTGGGCATATATTATCTCATTACATCCTATTAATCCTCTTTTGAAATAAGGTAGTAATATCCCAGTTGTGTAGAGGAAGACTTTGAACTGAAGAGAAACAACTCCTCCAGGAACAAAGAGCAGTTGGTTATAGAGGTAGGATTTACAAGCTCGAGAGATTTTTTGTATGCCAAGTTAAATCTAGTTAATTATTGGAGCTGTACTGCCCTGAGTTCATGACTATATCATCTTCCTTTTCTTTTTCCTTTCAGTTCAGTTGCTCAGTCGTGTTCGACTCTTTGGGACCCCATGAACCATAGCACGCCAAGCCTCCCTGTCCATCACCAACTCCCAGGGTTTACCCAAAATCATGTCCACTGTGTCGGTGATGCCATCCAACCATCTCATCCTCTGTTGTCCCCTTCTCCTCCTGCCTTCAATCTTTCCCAGCATCAGGGTCTTTTCAAATTAGTCTTCTCTTTGCATCAGGTGGCCAAAATATTGGAGTTTCACCTTCAACATCAGTTCTTCCATTGAACACCCAGAACTGATTTCCTTTAGGATGGACTGGTTGAATCTCCTTGCAGTCCAAGGTACTCGCAAGAGTCTTTTCCAAGACTGCAGTTCAGAAGCATCAATTCTTCTGTGCTCAGCTTTCTGTATAGTCCAACTCTCATATCCATACATGACTACTGGAAAAACCATAACCTTGACTAGACGGACCTATGTTGAGAAAGTAATGTCTCTGATTTTTAATATGCTAAGTTGGTCTAACTTCCTTTCCAAGGAGTAAGCGTCTTTTAATTTCTTGGCTGCAATCACCATCTGCAGTGATTTTGGAGCCCAAAAACACAAAGTCAGTCACTGTTTCCCCATCTATTTGCCATGAAGTGATGGGACTGGATGCCATGATCTTAGTTTTCTGAATGTTGAGCTTTAAGCCAACTTGTTCACTCTCTTCTTTCACTTTCATCAAGAGGCTTTTTAGTTCTTCTTCACTTTCTGCCATAAGGGTCGTGTCATCTGCATATCTAAGGTTATTGATATTTCTCCCGGCAATCTTGTTTCCAGTTTGTGCTTCATCCACCCCAGTATTTCTCATAATGTACTCTGCATACAAGTTAAATAAGCAGGGTGAATTTATACCTTTACTTTCTCCTTTACTACATGCTAAATAAAAGTTTGTAGAACTTAGAAACTTGAAATGTATATGACAATTGAAGTTTTGATATTATCTCTGACATTCTCTAAAACGATCTAAGAATTTGGCAGTTGTTTTTTCGTATCAGTGTTAAAATATTATTTATCACATTTTTAATACATAGCTTTTGCCAACTGATTTCTGAATATAAAGAAAAGAGATCTAAAACTTCTCCTGAAAATAGCAACCCAGGTACATCATCTGATACCGAATTACTCTCGGTGATTCTACCATAGATAAAGTAGGAATGAGGAAGTTTCAATAATGAAAGAACTATGAAAAAAGTAGTGTAAATTACATGTATATTTTATTTTTTAATTAATTTCTTTATACTCTAGTATTCAGAATTCTTTAAGAAGTTAATTGTAGGTGATTTAACATCAAAGACAGTATTGTCTGAAAAGAAATCTATCTCTTTAATATGGCCCCTAAAGTCCTATATTAGATCTTTGTGTAAATCAGAAAAAAAAAAAATTAAGTGAGTATGATGTATATTTCATCTATAGTCATAGTACAGCAGATTGGATGTCTTATGAAAGTGAACTTTCATTTTTAAAAATGGTTTGCATTTAGTGAGTGATGGCTCAGATGGTAAAGCATCTGTCTACAATGCAGGAGACCTGGGTTCGATCCCTGGGTCGGGAAGATCCCCTGGAGAAGGAAATGGCAATCCACTCCAGTACTATTGCCTGGAAAATCCCATGGACAGAGGAGCCTGGTAGGCTACAGTCCATGGGGTAGCAAAGAGTCAGACAGGACTGAGCAACTTCACTTTCACTTTCACTTTTACTGTGTAGTGATTAGTCTCATTAAAATAGTTACCATCATTAAAACTGGGAACTTGAATAATCCCTTCCTGGTAGGATAAGAAATGATAAACAATAACTGCAAAGCTGAGGCAGTGTGCAGCATAGTAGTGAGAGATTATTTCTGAAAGATACCTACCGATTGTACAGAAGGCAGAAAAGCAATACCTGGTTGAGAAACAGTTATTTTGCCTATTGTACCAAGCAGGTCTAGATTACCAACTTCATTCCTTACAGATCCAGAGAGAGTGAGATAGGTTGACTTCATTAGGATCAGATATATTCTTTTGTGTGTTGGACAATTGTCATGAGAGTATAGTTTTGTAAGAACAAGATGTTCTCTTGCCATCAGTTAAAAGATTATCATAATAGATATTCAAATAGAACAACTTGGGACTCTGCAGGTTCTAATAAAAGCACAAAAATACTTTGCATTAACAAAACCAGCATTAGGTCCACTGGATGTGGCATCCAGCACATTGTACAGGGTATCCAAGGATACCTTTAACTGAGTAGGCCTCTATCTAATCAAAGGGGGCTTCCCAGGTGACTCAGTAGTAAAGAATCCACCTGCCAATGCAGGAGATATGGCTTGATCCCTGTGTCGGGAAGATCCCCTGGAGAAGAAAATGGCAACCCACTCCCATATTCTTGCCTGGGAAATCCCATGGACAGAAGGGCCTGGTGAGCTGTAGTCCATGGGATCACAAGAATCAGACACGATTTGGTGACTGAACCACAAAAACATCTATCAAAGAGCTGTAGTTTGGTTTATTACACTAGTCAGAGGAGATACAGAGATGACAGTGTCTTGGTCTTCAATATGCTCAGAATAGAGTTTTTCTCTGGTTAATTTCTGTATTTTTCTAAAGAAAATTTTCAAAGAAAACATGCTTATTTATTTGTTCATTTGTTCACTAAACAGATACATTTCAAGTGTCTTTTATGTACTAAGCATTGTTCTGATGTCACAGGGTGAAAACGTTTAAAAATCACTGCCCCTGCCCTCCTTGCTCAAGCTTGCAGTGCTTCTCTCCCCGTGGAGTCACTGCATGTGAGTCATCCCTCCAGCATCAGATCATGACGACCCTGGAAAATGTTGTCCAATAGCACCAGAGTCCGTGGTTCCCTCCATCCTTCCCTAACTCCCCTTGTTCATCAGCTTAGGATGTGATGATGTATGCCTTCCAAGCTGAAAAAGCATGATTTCTATAAACATTTGCCATATAATGGGAAGGACTGATATAATGATATCCCTCACTAGTACACAACACTCTTTGGGCCATCCTGATCTGTGTGGTTCAGATACTCCTGAGCAATGGAAGGAGATAGTCTCAACAGATTCTTTTTAAACATGTTAGTATATATATATATATATATACACACACATAAGCTGAACTTTTTAAAAAATATTTTAAAGTTTTTTAAAAAGTTTCATATATATACATATATGGAGCTTTTTAAAAAAGTTTAGCATCTGTGTACCCTACTTCTCGCTCACCGCTACAAGTCTAGTCCCCATTCTCACCACTGAATTGAGCCCCTTTACTCGTTTGCCCTCCCCCACCTGCCTTTCAAGAGATTATCCTTTCTAAACCTGGAATCACTACATCTTTCATACTTCTCTTGCCTTTGGAAAGAGGGCCAGGAAGAGAAGAATTTTGTTTCTGATGTTTTACCTTGCTGTGAGGTTCAGTGCCTTTGACCAAGCTTCCCTGTGATAGGGCGTTTTCATTGTGAACTGAAGAGCCAGAGAAGTAATCATGTCCCAGCAAAACATCTATAGTCTCTATTCAGTGCTCCAGGCAATAGAAATCCAGAAATACTATGCTGTTTAAGCGTGCTATTGTCAGATTATAGTACTTATTGTATTAATGGTATAGTATCATTTTCTGTCAGTTTCCTGGAGTTTGGTTAGGATTATGGTCATTGTAAACAGCAGTTCTTTTCTTTGTTGTTTTGTTTGGCATTTGATGACTATAAAGGGAAGGAGTGGTTCTTAGGCATTAGTAACCTACAAGTATAGTACAACCACTGTTCTCTTCCTCTAGTGTGGCCTCCAGGTGTGGTTTGAAGTGAAAACTTTTAAACAAAGCCTCGGTCTTGAGGTTTTAATACTCTGTATTTTTCTTCTGTTGATTTAAAATGTATCTTGTTTTTTTCTTTAATAGTGGATGAGAGTTCTGAAGAGGACTCTTCAAAGGAAGTAGGATTTTATGGATGTTTTAAATTATATGTTTAACTAAGGGAACATGGAGAAGAGAAACTAATGGTTATTGAGTGTTCTACTCTGGGTTAGACGTGCTTAACATTTGTGACCTCATAGAGTCATCACAGCAGCTTTGCAAAGTAGCTGTGTTCTACTTTTAATTAGGCAACTGTGGTTTCAGGAGGTTAATGAATTGACCCTGGTTAAAATGAGCTGACCTGTGATTTGACAATTGGCCTTCCTGGCTCCCACGTCCACTCCCATGGCCCTCAGCAGAGACTGAGAAGTACCTATGTAGCATATAAGTTAAAGATATAAATTAGTTCTTTGACATGTGTACATTTTAGTTTTCAACATTGTGGGGAAACTCCCTGTAATCCCTTAGAGTAAAGGAGAGAAGTGGTGCCATCTCAGTAAGTGGTATCCCTGCTGACGGACCAAGACTCCCATTTTGGATGGACTCAGATTCATCTCTGAACCTTGAACAGACAATGGAGAAGGAAAAGCCTATTCTTCCACTTTGTTTTAAGTCATCAGGTTTATTCCAGTTTGGGCAAACAAGAATTATTTCAATCCATCAATTGAATTTTCAGTTCAGCAATTAGAACTTTAAGTGAAAAATTATTTTTAGGCTCTGCCGATACACTGGCTGTCACTCTCTGTTATGGAAACTAAGAATGAGTGTTAACTAGATATTTCATAGGTTGGTAGAGATGGATTCAGAAATAGGTAATGAAAAACTGCACCTGGGGGTGCAGTGGTTAAGATGGTTAGTAAGACATCTTCCAATGTAGGCAGTGTGGGTTCGATACTCGGTCAGAGAAGCTAAGATCTCACATGACTCAGGGTCAGACAGCCAAAAGATAAAATAGAAGCACCATTGGAACTAACTCAGTAAAGACTTTAAAAGTGGTCCACATCAGAGATAGAGAGAGAAGTCGCTCAGTTGTGTCCGACTTTGCGGCCCCATGGACTGTAGCCTACCAAGCTCCTCAGTCCATGGAAGTTTCCAGGCAAGAATAGTGGAGTGGGTTGCCATTTCCTTCTCCAGGTCCACATCAAGAAATCTTTAAAAAAATTAAAAAAAAAAAAGCTGTTTTAAAACAGGCCACATTTTTTAAAATTTTATTTTATTTTTAAACTTTACAAAATTGTATTAGTTTTATTAATGTCAAGAAAGTTCATTTAATATATCGACGAACTTTCACTTGTTTTTTTTTTTTAATTTTTTTCTTCTTTTGTTCAAGGACATGAGGTCAATCATTTTTATTGTATGTTTTTGCTTTAAAGGTTTCCCAACAAACCTGGCATTGATTTAGGGCCTACTCAAATGATGAAGTCTTAGATTTTAAAACCAAGGTAAAGTGTTCTGTTGTGAAATTAGTTTTCCTGCTCTGAAATTAGTTTCATGTAGTATTTACTCTTATGATTAGACATGGAAGTGACAAATAGATTCAAGGGATTAGATCTGATAAACAGTGCCTGAAGAACTATGGATGGAGATTCGTGACATTGTACAAGAGGCAGTTATCAAGACCATGCCCAAGAAAAAGAAAAGCAAAAAGGCAAAATGGTTGTGAGGAGGCCTTCCAAATACCTGACGAAAGAAGAGAAGCAAAAGGCAAAGGAGAAATGGAAAGATATACCCATTTGAATGCAGAGTTCCAAAGAATAGCAAAGAGAGATAAGAAAGCCTTTCTCAGTGATGACTGCAAAGAAATAGAGGAAACAATAGAAGGGGAAAGACTAGAGATCTCTTGAAGAAAATTAGAGATACCATGGGAACATTTCATGCAAAGATGGACACCATAAAGGATGGAATGGTATGGGCCTAAGAGAAGCAGAAGATATTAAGATGAGGTGGCAAGAATACACAGAACTTTACAAAAAAGATCTTTATGAGCCAGATAACCAGGATGGTGTGATCACTCACCTAGAGCCAAACATCCTGGAATGCGAAGTCAAGTAGGCCTTAAGAAGCATCACTATGACCAAAGCTAGTGGAGGTGACGGAATTGCAGTTGAGCTATTTCAAATCCTCAAAGATGATGCTGTGAAAGTGCTGCACTCAATATGTCAGCAAATGTGGAAAACTCATCAGTGGCCACAGGACTGGAAAAGGTCAGTTTTCCTCCCAATCCCAAAGAAAGGCAATGCCAAAAATGTTCAAACTACCACATAATGGCACACATATCACATGCTAGCAAAGTAATGTTCAAAATTTTCTAAGCCAGGCTTCAAGAGTACATGAACCATGAACTTCAGATGTTCAAGCTGGATTTAGAAAAGGCAGAGGAACCAGAGATGGGAATACCAGACCATCTGACCTGCCTCTGGAGAAATCTGTATACAGGACAAGAGGCAACAGTTAGAACTGGATATGGAACAATAAACTGGTTCCAAATCAGGAAAGGAGTGCATCAAGGATATACATTGTCACCCTGCTTATTTAACTTATATGCAGAGTACATCATGCAAAATGCCAGGCTGGATGAAGCACAAGATGGAATCAAGATAGCTAGAAGAAATATCAATAACCTCAGATACGCAGATGACACCACTATGATGGCAGAAATTGAAGAAGAACTAAAGAACCTCTTGATGAAAGTGAAAGAGGAGAGTGAGAAAGTTGACTTACAACAAAACATTCAGAAAACTAAGATCATGGCATCTGGTCCCATCACTTCATGGCAAATAGATAGGGAAACAATGGAAACAGTGACAGACATCTTTTTTGGGGGGCTCCAAAATCACTGCAGATGGTGACTGCAGCCATGAAATTAAAAGACGCTTGCTCCTTGGAAGAAAAGCTATGCCCAACCTAGACAGCAGATTGAAAAGCAGGGGCATTACTTTGCAAACATAGTTCTGTCTAGTCTAAGCTATGGTTTTTATAGTAGTCATGTATGGATGTGAGAGTTGGACTATAAAGCAGGCTGAGCACCGAATAATTGCTGCTTTTGAACTGTGGTATTGGAGAAGACTCTTCAGAGTCCCTTGGACTGCAAGGAGATCCAATTAGTCCATTCTAAAGGAAATCAGTCCTTAATATTCATTGAAAGGACTGATGCTGAAGCTGAAACTCCAATAGTTTGGTCATCTGATGCGAAGAACTGACTCATTGGAAAATACCGGTTCTGGGAAAGTTTGAAGGCTGGAGGAGAAGGGGATGACAGAGGATGAGATGGTTGGATGGCATCCCCAACTCAATGGACAAGAGTTTGTAAAACCTCTGGGAGTTGGTGATGAACAGGGAAGCCTGGTGTGCTTGCAGTCCATGGGATCACAGAGAGTTGCACACAACTGAGCAACTGAACTGAGCTGAACTGATGTTGATATTTTCATAAAATTTGAAGAACAGTGTAGATGCATAAAAATATATTAATAAAATCATATGAAATGGAGGCTTTGCTCATAGTATATCCTTAAGAATACTGATACGTTACTGATCTATTGTATATAAATTCTAAATATATGTGTTTCTCCACATACCTTATTATACTTTTTTTTTTCCCGTAAAGTTTGTTCTTGACTAGGAATGTCTCACTTTTTCCTTTCTTCTTCCTCTTCTACATTTAAAATTTTTTTTTTAATATTTACTGTTAACCTAATTTTTCCTTGCAGAACACATTTCTTCAGTGTCTGTTATTTCAGTCCATCTCTCTCTGTCTCTATTGTGAACATGTTTGCTTATGGCTGTCTATTTAGAGTGTGGCTTTCATTCATGATCATTGCCCTATGGGTTTAACCTTGTTTTTTCCCTGTTTCATGGAAGCAGCTGAATTTCTTTCCCTGTTTCATTGGTCTCTAGCTGTTTGACAGACAGAAGTGGCTTATCGTCTTTGCGGTTCTAGCCCATCTAAATAAGGTTCTGTAAAACCTAAACTTTCGTATTTCCCTTCACAAGTGATAATCCATGTATATATTAATCATGGAAGCAAATTTCAAAATATAGCAATTAATTTAAATGTCTTAGTTTTTCAATAGTGCTCTAAACTACCGGCGGAGAAGGCATGGCAACCCACTCCAGTACTCTTGCCTGGAAAATTCCATGGACGGAGGAGCCTGGTAAGCTGCAGTCCATGGAGTCGCTAAGAGTTGCACACGACTGAGCAATTTCACTTTCACTATTCACTTTCATGCATTGGAGAAGGAAATGGCAACCCACTCCAGTGTTCTTGCCTGGAGAATCCCAGGAATGGCGGGGCCTGGTGGGCTGCCGTCTATGGGGTCGCACAGAGTTGGACATGACTGAAGCTACCGGAGATAAATTATTACTCTAGAACATTTTGGTAGAGAAAGTAATCTAGTGGGTGTCCTAGTATTTGTATAGCAGTCAATTAGGGGTAAGGAGAAGAACATCTGGGGCTTCTCATGTTATCTGTCATAATCCTTTCCCCATGAGCAGGTCAGTGACAGAACTGGGATTTGAATCCACATCTGAATGACTCCAGAGCCTGTGCTCTTTATGTTAGATCATAGAGGAATGGGGGATGTTATAATTCTTTTATTCAGGTTAACACTTGTTGTATTCTTCAAGCTCTTATTTTCTTCTCCAGCATATCTTGAAATCAAAGTTAACGAGGCTAATGAAGGCTTCTCAGCAATCCAAGAGAAACAGTAAGTTATTTGAAGACTGTCCTCCTGGTGTTATTCCTTGATTTGAAATGACACATGTTCTCATGTACTCTCTCCTGTTTTCACTGTACTAGAAGCAAAATGTGGCATTTTGAGACCAGAGAGTACAACTTTCTCTCAGGACAGTAATTCTGATAGTAATGTTGAAGATGTGGTTGAAACATTTCCCAAACCATCACCCTGGTTTGAGGGCATCTGTCATCCTGCCTTCCCATCGCCTGAGCCTGTTTCAAAACTTCTCAAGTCTGTAGCAGGCCTTGGTCGTACAAAGGTAAGTTGTTCTGTTTGTAACTCTTCTTTCCCTGTATTTGTTCACATACCAGTCCCCTGATCCTTATGGTGAAAAAAAAGATCCCACCGCAGAACTAGAAGCCCTCAAAGTCACAATATGAAATGGCGTGATAATAAAAGTCATACATGTGCATGATTCAGATTTATAAATATTGGCATAAGAAGTATGCCATTATGAAAGAAAAGAATTACAAAGCACTGAGGAAAAATAACTAGATGAATATGAAGTTGGGGAGGAGGATGAAGGGGAAGAATTCCTTTAAGAAGGACAAGATGAATATAAGATGGAATGAGGATGAAGATGAGACAGATATTATACAAACACAACAGAAATAGTGGGGTCAGTCAGACCAGGAACTCTATATTATAAATATGCAAGAAATTATTTCAAATCCAACTTAAGAAGATAAAGTGAGGTTGTAAAAAAACAATGCTCATACTCTTTTGAAAGACATATAGCTGATTTTTATGAAGAACTTAAAAAAATGTGTTCACTTTTTTTTTGGTGGTTGTTTTCGAGGTTGGTGGTGGTTCTTGTTTTTTCATTGAATTGAAGTGTAGTCAGTTTAAAATACTGTGTAAGTTTCAGGTGTACAGCAATGTGATTTGTTTATACTTGTGTATTTGTGTGTGTGTGTGTATGTGTATGTATGTATGTATGTGTGTGTGTGTGTGTATGTATGTATATATATATATATATATATATATATATATATATAGTTCCCTCTGGAAGTTTATTTACATTTGAAGTGATTTCTCTTTAAAAAAAAAATTCTCACTTTGAAATTAATGAAGTGATGTCTTCTATTTATCCTAGCAAAACTTTTGTTTAGAGACAATTCAAGATGAGCCGTGTTTTAGGCCTTTGGATATGTATTGTGAATTAAGAATTTCTGGTCCTTCTGTTTCTTATGGTTTCTAACTTCAGTTCAGTTGCCCAGTCGTGTCCAATGCTAAATACTTAATGCACTTATTTAATTTATCTTACTGTTTGCTATAACCTTGGTGGATGTTTTAGATCTTTCTGAAAATAAAGAGGAAATACATAAGCATTTTATCTATTCTTTTTACTAAAATTATAATTTATAATTTTATAAATGAGATTCTAAATCTCTCTTCATTAAATGAGAAAATTTCAGCTGCAATAGTCTGAAAGAAGAAATGTAGAAGTATATTTTTTCCTCTGGAGAGATTCTGATTTCTTTTTTCTGAATGTCAGCAAATAATGGGTAATTACATACATTAAATGAATGAAATCACGATTTATGCTTTTTTTCTTATGTAGACTACTTGTTATTATTAAATCATAAAGAAAGAAAAATTACCAGCAGAGTTTATAAAATTATCTGTGGAAGATAATTTTTCTTTTAAAAATATCTCTAACAACATGTACATTCCACATTATTTTTATTGGAGGCTAGTTACTTTACAATATTGTAGTGGTTTTCCCATACACGGACATGAATCAGCCATGGATGTACATGAGTTCCCCATCCTGAACTCCCCTCCCACTTCCCTCCCCATCCCATCCCTCTGGGTCATCCCAGTGCACCAGCCCTGAGCACCCTGTCTCATGCATCGAACCTGGACTGGAGATCTGTCTCACATATGATAATATACATGTTTCAGTGCTATTCTCTCAAGTCATCCCACCCTTGCCTTCTCTCATAGAGTCCAAAAGACTGTTCTTTATATCTGTGTCTCTTTTGCTGTCTCATATATAGGGTTATCATTACCATCTTTCTAAATTCCATATATATGCGTTAGTATACTGTATTGGTGGTTTTCTTTCCGGCTTACTTCACTCTGTATAATAGGCTCCAGTTTCATTCACCTCATTGGCACTGATTTAAATGTATTCTTTTTAATGGCTGTGTAATATTCCATTGTGTATATGTACCAGGCTTTCTTATCCATCATCTGCTGATGGACATCTAGGTTGCTTCCATGTCCTGGCTATTATAAACAGTGCTGTGATGAACATTGGGGTACACATGTCTCTTTCACTTCTGGTTTTCTCAGTGTGTATGCCCAGCAGTGGGATTGCTGGGTCGTATGCCAGTTCTATTTCCAGTTTTTTAAGGAATCTCCACACTGTTCTCCATAGTGGCTGTACTAGTTTGCATTCCCACCAACAGTGGAAGAGGGTTCCCTTTTCTCCACACTCTCTCCAGCATTTATTGTTTGTAGACTTTTGGATAACATCCCTTCTGACCGACGTGAGATGGTACCTCATGGTGGTTTTGATTTGCATTTTCCTGATAATGAGTGATGTTGAGCATCTTTTCATGTGTTTGTTAGCCATCTGTATGTTTTCTTTGGAGAAATGTCTGTTTAGTTCTTTGGCCCACTTTTTGATTGGGTCGTTTATTTTTCTGGAATGAGGTGCAGGAGCTGCTTGTATATTTTTGAGATTAATTCTTTGTCAGTTGCTTCATTTGATATTATTTTCTCCCATTCTGAAGGCTATCTCTTCACCATCCTTATAGTTTCCTTCGTTGTGAAAAAACCTTTAAGTTTAATTAGGTCCCATTTGTTTATTCTTGCTTTTATTTCCATTACTCTGGGAGGTGGGTCATAGATGACCCTGCTGTGATTTATGTCGGAGAGATATGTTTTCCTCTAGGAGTTTTATAGTTTCTGGTCTTATATTTAGATCTTTAATCCATTTTGAGTTTATTTTTGTGTATGGTGTTAGAAAGTGTTCTTGTTTCATTCTTTTACAAGTGGTTGACTGGTTTTCCCAGCACCACTTGTTAAAGAGACTGTCTTTTGTCCATTGTATATTCTTGCCTCCTTTATCATTGATAAGGTGTCCATAGGTTCATGGATTTATCTCTGGGATTTCTATTTTGTTCAATTGATTTATATTTCTGTCTTTGTGCCCATACCATACTGCCTTGATGCCGGTAGCTTTGTAGTATAGCCTGAAGTCAGGCAGGTTGATTCCTCCAGTTCCATTCTTCTTTCACAAGATTGCTTTGGCTATTCGAAGATTTTTTTGTATTTCCATACAAATTGTAATATTATTTGTTCTAGTTCTGTGAAAAATACCGTCAGTAGCTTGATAGCGATTGCATTGAATCTAGAGATTGCTTTGGGTCGTATACTCATTTTCACTTTATTGATTCTTCCAATCCATGAACATGGTATATTTCTCCATCTATTTGTGTCCTCTTTGATTTCTTTCACCAGTGTTTTATAATTTTCTATCTATCTATCTATCTATATGTCTTTTGTTTCTTTAGGTAGGTATATTCTAAGTATTTTATTCTTTTCATTGCAATGGTGAATGGAATTGTTTTCTTAATTTCTCTTTATGTTTTCTCGTTGTTCGTGTACAGGAATGCAAGGGATTTCTGTGTGTTAATTTGATATCCTGCAACTTTACTATATTCATTGATTAGCTCTAGTAATTTTCTGGTGGAATCTCTAGGGTTTTCTATGTCATCTGCAAACAGTGAAAGTTTTCTTCTTCTCTTCCAATTTGGATTCCTTTTATTTCTTTTTTCTGCTCTGATTGCTGTGGCCAAAACTTCTAAAACTATGTTGATTAGTAGTGGTGAGAGTGGGCACACTTTTCTTATTCCTGACTTGAGGGGAAATGCTTTCAATTTTTCACCACTGAGGATAATGTTTGGTGTAAGTTTGTCATATATAGTTTTTATTATGTTGAGGTATGTTCCTTCTGTTCCTGCTTTCTGGAGAGTTTTTATCATAAATGGATGTTGCATTTTGTCAAAGGCTTTCTCTGCATCTGTTGAGATAATCATATGGTTTTTATCTTTCAATTTGTTAATGTGGTGTATTATATTGATTGATTTGTGGATATTGAAAAATCCTTGCATCCCTGGGATAAAGCCCACTTGGTCATGATGTATGATCTTTTTAATATGTTGTTGGATTATGTTTGCTAGAATTTTGGTAAGGATCCTTGCATCTATGATCATCAGTGATATTGGCCTGTAGTGTTCTTTTGTGTGTCTGTGTGTGTGTGTGGCATCTTTGTCTGATTTTGGTATTAGGGTGATGGTGGCTTCCTAGAATGAGTTTGGAAGTTTACTTCCCTCTGCAATTTTCTGGAAGAGTTTCAGTAGGATAGGTGTTAGCTCTTCTCTAAATTTTTGGTAGAATTCATCTGTGAAGCCGTCTGGACCTGGGCTTTTGTTTGCTGGAAGATTTCTGATTACAGTTTCAATTTCCATGCTTGTGATGGGTCTGTTAAGATTTTCTATTCCTTTCTGGTTCAGTTTTGGAAAGTTATACTTTTCTAAGAATTTGTCCATTTTTTCCAAGTTGTCCATTTTATTGGCATATAGTTGCTGATAGTAGTCTCTTATAATCATTTGTATTTCTGTGTTATCTGTTGTGATTTCTCCATTTTCATTTCTAAGTTTGTTGATCTGGTTTTTCTCCCTTTGTTTCTTGATGAGTCTGGCTAGTGGTTTGTCAATTTTACTTCTCAAAGAAACAGCTTTTAGCTTTGTTTATTATGGTCTCTTTTGTTTCTTTTGCATTTCTTTCTGCCCTAATTTTTAAGATTTATTTCCTTCTACTAACCCCAGGGTTCTTCATTTCTTCCTTTTCTAGTTGCTTTAGGTGTAGAGTTAGGTTATTTATTTGACTTATTTCTTGTTTCTTGAGGTAAGCCTGTATTGCTATGAGCCTTCCCCTTAACACTGCTTTTACAGTGTCCCATAGATTTTGGGTTGTTTGGTTTTCATTTTCCTTCGTTTCTATGCATATTTTGATTTCTTTTTTGATTTCTTCTGTGATTTTTTGGTTATTCAGAACCGTGTTCTTCAGCCTCAATATGTTGGCATTTTTAATAGTTTTTCTCCTGTAATTGACGTCTAATCTTACTGCATTGTGGTTAGAAAAGAGGTTTGGAATTATTTCAATTTGTTTGAATTTACCAAGGCTAGATTTATGACCCAGGATGTGATCTATCCTGGAGAAGGTTCCATGTGCACTTGAGAAGAAAAAGATGAAATTCATTGTTTTGGGGTGAAATGTCCTATAGATATCATTTAGGTCTAATTGGTCCATTGTATCATTTAAAGTTTGTGTTTCCTTGTTAATTTTCTGTTTAGATGATCTATCCATAGGTGTAAGTGGGGTATTAAAGTCTCCCACTATTATTGTGTTATTGTTAATTTCAGCTTTCATACTTGTTAGCATTTGCCTTACATATTGTGGTGCTCCTATGTTGGTGCATATATATTTATAATTGTTATTTCTTCTTCTTTGATTGATTCAGTGGTCATTATGTAGTTTCCTTCTTTGTCTCTTTTCACAGGCTTTATTTTAAACTCTATTTGATCAGATACGAGTATTGCTACTCCTGCTATCTTTTGGTCTCCATTTGTGTCAAATAACTTTTTCCAGCCCTTCACTTTCAGTCTGTATGTGTCCCCTGTTTTGAAGTGGTCTTTTGTAGACAACATATATAGGGGTCTAGTTTTTGTATCCATTCAGCCAGTCTTTGTCTTTTGGTTGGGGCACTCAACCCCCTTACATTTAAGTTAATTATTGATAAGTATGATCCCGTTGCCATTTACTTTGTTGTTTTGGGTTCGAGTTTATACACTCTTTCTGTGTTTCCTGTCTAGAGAAGATCCTTTAGCATTTGTTGGAGAGCTGGTTTGGTGGTGCTGAATTCTCTCAGCATTTGCTTATCTGTAAAGCTTAATCTGGGTTGTAGGTTTTTCTCTTTCATCACTTGAAGTATGTCATGCCATTCCCTTCTGGCCTGAAGAGTTTCTATCAAAAGATCAGCTGTTATCCTTATGGGAATCCTCTTGTGTGTTATTTGTTGTTTTTCCCTTGCTGCTTTTAATATTTGTTCTTTGTGTTTGATCTTTGTTAATTTGATTAATATGCGTCTTGGGGTGTTTCACCTTGGGTTTATCCTGTATGGGACTCTGTGGGTTTCTTGGACTTAGATGACTATTTCCTTCCCCATTTTAGGGAAGTTTTCAACTATTATCACCTTCAGTATTTTCTCATGGCCTTTCTTTTTGTCCTCTTCTTCTGGGGTTCCTCTGACTTGAATGTTGGGGTGTTTAGCATTGTCCCAGAGGTCTCTGAGGTTGTACTCATTTCTTTTAATTATTTTTTTTCTTTTTTCCTCTCTGCTTCATTTATTTCTACCATTCTACCTTCTACCTCACTTATCCTATCTTCTTCCTCCACTATTCAACTGTTGGTTCCCTCCAGAATGTTTTTGATCTCATTTATTGCATTATTCATTATTGATTGACTCTTTTTTATTTCTTCTAGGTCCTTGTTAAACATGTCTTGCATTTTCTCAATCCTTGGCTCCAGGCTATTTATCTGTAACTCCATTTTGTTTTCAAGATTTTGGATCATTTTTACTATTATTATTCTGAATTCTTTTTCAGGTAGACTCCCTATCTCCTCCTCTTTTGTTTGGTTTCATGGACATTTATCATGTTCCTTTACCTTCTGAGTATTTCTCTGCTTTTTCATCTTGTTTAGATTGCTGTGTTTGGGGTGGCCCTTCAGTATTCTGGCAGTTTGTGGTTCCTCTATATTGTGGAGATTTCTCACTGTGGGTGGGGTTGGATGGTTGGCTTGTCAAGATTTCCTGGTTAGGGAAGCTTGTGTTAGTGTTCTGGTGTGTGGAGCTGGATTTCTTCTGTCTGGAGTGCAATGAAGAGTCCAGCGGTGAGTTTTGGGATGTCTGTGGGTTTGGTGTGACTTTGGGCAGCCTGTATATTGAAGTTCAGGGCTATGTTCCTGCATTGCTGGAGAATTTGTGTGGCTTGTCTTGCTCTGGAACTTGTTGGCTCTTGGGTGGTGCTTGGTTTCAGTGTAGGTATGGAGGCCTTTGGATGAGCTCTTATTGATTAATGTTCCCAGGAGTCAGGAGTTCTCTGGTATTCTCAGGTTTTGGACTTAAGCCTCCTGCCTCTGGTTTTCAGTCTTATTCTTACAGTAGCCTCAAGTCTTCTCCATCTATACAGCACAAATGATAAAACATCTAGGTTAATGATGAAAAGCTCCTCCACAGTGAGGAACACTTGGAGAGGTTCACAGAGTTACATGAAGAAGAGAAGACAGAGAAGGGAGATAGATCTTGTGACCAGGAGTAGGAGAGGGGGAATCAAAAGGGGAGAGAGCAAGCTAGCCAATAATCAATTCCCTATGTGCTCTCCACAGTCTGGACCCCTTGGAGAGGTTCACGGAGTTACAAAGAGAAGAGAAGAGGGAGGAAAGAGACAGAGGTGACCAGGAGGAAAAAAGGGTGAATGAAAAGGAGAGAGACAGATCCAGGCACTAATCAGGTTCCTAAGTAGTCTCCACAGTCTGGAACACACAAAGAGATTCACAGAGTTGGGTAGAGAAAATATGGGGGAGGGAGGAGATAGAGGTGACCTGGTGGAGACATAGCAGAGTCAAAAAGGAGGGAGAAAAATCAAGCCAGTAGTCACACTCCCAAGTAAAAATGGGTACTGAAGATTGGGTTCTTAAAGGTACAAAATTAATAACAAATACCAAAAAGCAAAGATTAAAAATCTAGAGTAGAGGTTAGACTCTGAAAAATATGATATTAGAAAAACAAAACAAAGTCACAAAAATTATGAAATATATACATGAAATTTGCTTTAAAATAGGGTCTTTTTTTTTTGCAAGGTAATAGTAGGTTATAAAAATGAAAATTAAAGGAGTAATTTCAGGGGACGTTCAGCTTTAAGGAATCCAATATGTTATTCTTTTCTTTTGTGTGCCATTTCTCAAGGATTCTCTATTCCTCATCAGTTGCTGCAGGAATGAGCAGAGCTGCATGCATTTCCTGGGACTGAGATCCTGAGAAAAGGTGACCTGCTTGGTCCCTTCAGTGACTCCCTCCAGTGACTTCACTGAAATGTGATCTTCTCAGTTATGCAGACATGCAATGCTTTCTGGCCCTTCGAAGATGGTTATTTGCTTGGCTGTGTTTTTGCTCAGTTTTTTTTTTTTTTTTTTTTTTTTACTGCCTAAAGCTGCCTTGTATGAAGATATATAAACATGCTTTTCTGCGAACAAAGCACCCTTGTTTCACTCGAGACTTGGGTCGCCTGTGTACCTCTTCTCATTGACTCCAGTCCCCAGGTCCTGGTCTACAAAGACCGTGACAGAGTAATAGAGAACTTAAAAATAATGTGTGTGTGTGTGTGTGTGTGTGTGTGTGTATGTGTATGTGTGTATATATATATTTATGTATATATATTTATATTTAAATAATGATAATAGTAAAAATATATCTAGGAATTTCTCTGGAGCTGTTGTGGGCAGTGTGGGGTCAGTTCAGTTTCAGATAGTTCCTTGATCCAGCTTATACTTCTCAAGATCTATAGGCCCCTTCCAATGTAGTCGCTGCTAACTACAGGGTTTTAATCTGTTGCACCTGTCACTTCCAAAGCAGTTCCCTCTGTTTATTTTAGCTTCTTCCATTTGCTGTTCTCTTCAGTGTCTAATTTCTGTCCAGACACAAGGGGGCGAAGGTGGTCACTTATTTAGGCTCACTTGTTCAGTACTGCTGTGGGGACAGAGGGACACTGCAAACAAATATCACTGGCATGTGTGGGGAGTGCTTACAGTATCTCGGCCACACTGGGTTTGCCTCTGCTCATGGCTCATGTGCTTTCCCAATCTACACTTCTCAGGCTCTAGGTTGCTCTGCCAGGGAACTACCTGAGGCAGGCCCTGGGTTGTGTGCATTTCCGAGGTCTAAGCCACTCAGGTTCAGTTTCTTGGGTAGTCCACAAAGGGGCAGACTCTGTTTGGCCTGTGTTTTTTGCCCTTCCCAGGTCCGAGCAGCTCAGGCGACCAGGTGCTTGGCGAGCTCTGTCTCCCCAGGTGGGGAGTTTGTCTTATCACCTCCCTGGTCCCAGGCACTCGGTGTCCTGGGTGGCAGTGGGTGTGCCCTTCTCCAGTGTGCCCTATGTCTCTTCTGGGGAGCTGATCTCTGGCTGCGACCCTCCTGGCAGAAGTCAACCATCCAGAATCCCAAGGGGTTTTGGTTAGCGACTGGGTGCCTGCTTGCTAGAGACTGCCTCTCTGGGGCCGAGTTTGCCTCTTTCCAGCTCTGGCTGCCATGCTCCTGCTTCCCTGTCTCCAGTGGGGGATGGGCCAATCCGCAGCCATCTAGCTCTCCTCTGGTATTTGCTCATTCCTTTGTTTTTTGAGCGGGCCTGGCAGTGCCTTAGGTTAGGGCTTTTTGCAGGATAGTTCTCTCTCTCTCTCTCTCTCTCTTCTCTCTCTCTCTCTTTTTTCCCCCCTCTCTGTCTCTCTCTGGCTATCCCGCAGTTTGGGTTGCTATCTCATGTTAGTTCCTTCAGATTGCCCCCTCAGGGCATTCAGGCCCAGTCCTTACCCTAAGCAGTGCAGTCCGTGCCTCCCTGTTCAGCCCCCACTTGCTGGTGGTGGATCCAAGCACAGGGAGTTCCAGTTAGGCACGTGATTTGTGGGTTTTATTTATTTATGTATTTAATTTTCCCCCTGGTTATGTTGCCCTCTGAGATTCCAAAACTCCCCACAGACCCGCCGGTGAGAGTGTTTCCTGATGTTTGGAAACTTCTCCCCTTTTAAGACTCCGTCTCTGGGATGGATCTCTGTCCCTACCTCTTTTGTCTCTCTTTTTATCTTTTATATTTTGTCCTACCTCTTTTTGAAGACAATGGGATGCCTTTCTGGGTGCCTGATGTCCTCTGCCAGCATTCAGAAGTTGTTTTGTAGAATTTGCTCAATGTTCAAATGTTCTTTCAATGAACTTGTGAGGGAGAAAGTGGTCTGCTCATCCTATTCCTCTGCCATCTTAGGACCGCCCCCCCCATATTATTTTTAAGAAACTTTATTGATTTCAGTGTTCAGAGATGTGAAATTACCATGTCAATTCTGTGTTATGTGAAACTAACGTGTAAATTCTTCCATATAGAAAAATTAGTCATTGTGGTTACCTGATTTTTTTAGTTGTTTTTTTCTTTCCCAATGTGAATATTGAGTCCTTGTTGATCATCATAAATGTATTTGAAAACTTTTAAACCTTCAACTTGGATAATCATAGTCTTCCTCCTTTTTTTATATCTAGGTCATTCCTTTAATCTTTACCTGCCATTCCAGAAGACATAGATAAGAAGTTACAGTCGTTAGTGTGCTGTTTACAGGGAAAGAGGCAGTAAACCATCTGAATGTTCAAATAGGGTTGTAAAAAATTCATTTATTCTTAAATGAAGGATAATTGCTTTCCAGAATTTTGTTGTTTGCTGTCAGACATCAACAAGAATAAGTCTTAGGTACACCCATGTTCACTCCCTCCCAAACCCCCCTCCAATCTCCCTCTCCATCCCACCCTTCTGAATTGTTGAAGAGCCACTCTTTGAGTTCCCTGAGTGATGGGGCAAATTCCCATTGGCTATCTATTTTATATATGGAATTGTTAGTTTCCATGTTACTCTTTCCATCCATCTCACCCTCTCCCCTCTTTCCCTTCACCCGTGTCTCTAAGTCTATTCTCTCTGTCTGTTTCTCCATTGCTGCCCTGCAAATAAATTTGTCAGTACCATCTTTCTAGACTCCATACATATGTGTTAGTATCAGATATTTATATTTCTCTTTCTGGCTTACTTCACTATGTATAATAAGATCTAGGTTCATCCACCTCAATAGAACTGACTCAAATGCATTCCTCTTTACAGCTGAGTAATGTTAGTTTGTATATATGTACCACCACATCTTTATCCATTCATCTGTCAATGGCCATTTAAGTTACTTCCACGTTCTAGCTATCATAAACAGCACTGCAATGAACATCGGGGTGCATGTGTCTCTTTCCATTTTGGTTTCTTCAGGGTATACTCCTAGGAGTGGGATTGCTGGGACATATGGTGGTTTTATTCCTAGTTTCTTAAGGAACCTGCATACCATCTTCCATAGTGGTTGTATCAATTTATCTTGCCATCAGCAGTGCAAGAATGTTCCCTTTCCCCCCACACCCTCTCTGGCATTCATTGTTTGTAGCATTTTTTATGATGGCCATTCTGACTGGTGTGAAGTGGTATCTCATTGTGGCTGAGCAGTAAAGAATCTGTCTTCAGTGGGAGACCTGGGTTTGACCCCTGAGTCGGAAAGGAGGGCATGACAACCCACTCCAGTATTCTTGCCTGGAGGATCCAATGGACAAGGGAGCCTGGAAGGCTTCAGTCCTAAGGTGGCACAGAGTCAGACATGACTGAAGCGACTAAGCAGCAGCAGAGGTAACAGACTTTTGGATGATGGCCATTCTGCCTGGTGTGAGGTGGTATCTCAGTGTAGTTTTGATTTTTATTTCTACTGTGTTTTTTTTTTACCAAATCAACGTTGACAAGATAGTGCTTGAGGCTTGAAAGTATTGCTACATTTGGATTGTCAAGTTGATTTGCAAGGAACGTTTCAAGAGAAGTAAAAGCATGGGAAATAGTAATAAATATGAGGGGCTACAATAACAGCAGTTAGCTTTAGTGATGTTTTAGTAAGTGCAAACCATTTTGCATATCTTAAGTAGCACGTGCAGAGTACCTTTATGACAGCTGTACTTGAAGTAACATAAAGTAACGATGCCTTGTTTGAAGGTGGCAGCTATGGAAGGAGATAAGAAGGGCCTGATCTCTTAGATGTGGCAGCCACTGCTTGGTGATGCACCACCGTGTTTGAATTCAGCATCCTGGTTCTGTCATATATCAACTGTGGGATCTTGGCAAAACCTGTCTTAACCAGGTTAAAAGTAGGGTATTTCTTCAAAAGTGATTAGGAAAACTTCATGCAACTCATTGTTATCATCCATTCTAGCAGAGTATCTCTGAGAGCCTTCCACAGAAGTATGTGGATCATTTACCTGGAACTGCGGGTCAAAGAGGAAAAAAGACATTAATTGGACAAGTAGAAAGTAAGAACTGTATTTTACAGAAAAATCATTTGACAGAACGTTGATTGAAAATGGGAATGCTGATACATTCTAATAGGCAAAGAAAATCACCTATCAGATGGGTAGTGAGAAAAAAAGATGAGAAAAGGAGGGCAATTATGTATCTTATCAGGTGTCTACCACAGATTACATTGAGAATCTGGTTTAAGGAGCTAAATTATTAGTTCTAGACTTACTTTGCAGTCCAATGTTTAAGACTTTGTCCGGTTAAGACTCTCCAATGCAGGTGGTTCAGTTTCGATCCCTGCTCAGGGAATTAAGATTCCATGTGACACATGACCAAAAACAAATTATTAGTTCTGTTTCAAGATACTCTATGACCTAAATAAAGTCAAGAAATAAGAGGCAAGAGGGAATTAAGGATGAGAGAGGCAGAGGGTACATGGAGGAAATGAAGAAAAGGAAGCACATGTCTGTGGGGGAAGGGGGCAATAAGTAATGAAGGTCTTTAGATAAAGGGAGAGTATTTGACATGGACAGTGAATTGGAAGTGAGCTTCTTGCACCAAAACTTGTCAGAGAAGAACAGCAAAGTTCTCGCCTCTTCCTGTTTACTTGTTATTAGGAAGACGTTCAGAACTGTGGTCCCTGGGCGTGCAGAGTGGTGTGTCATCCTCTGGGGGAGCGTGGGCATAGATGCTCAGCTGTAATGTGTGCAAATTGGTTTCATACAAAATGTGCTGCTTTCCAGCGTGGTATCACATGGGACAAAACAAGAGAGCTGGAAAGAAGGGGAGAACAGGGGACGTGATGGGGGAGACCAAGGAACCCACAGCCTCATAGAGAGTCCACGGGAGGGTTTCCAACTTCTAATGCCATTTCAGTTTGAGGGGACGTGTTCACGTGAGGAAACAGAGCTTGAGATTTCTGGAGAATGAATTAAGTTGAAGTCATGTAGAAGCAGACTTCATGTAGACCAGAGCTTCTCAAATTTTAATTAGTCACTTGGGGACCATGTGTGAAGTGCACATGCTGGCAGGAGGTCTGAGATTCTGTGTTTCTAATAAGCTCTCTGAGTAGCAAGGGTGTAGCCTTGCATATAGAGAAATCTGGAAGAAGAGCATTGGATAGTGCAGGACATAACAGGATCAAGGAAAAGCATTATTTTGTGTTTCTTTCTGAGCGTGTTTATAGCCAGAGGGAAGCAAAGAGTTGAAGTAGCAGTTATAGGTGTAAGATACCATTGCTAAGCAAAGAGGAGAAAGAAATGGTAGGTGTCAGGTAATGTTTAACATTAGGACTCCTGTATGTTGTTTTCTGTTTTTCATGAACCCTCTATTCCTTATCAGTTCCTGGTATACAGGAACAAGTGGAGCGGCACGCTGTTCCCAGGACTGAGTACACGGAATGGAACACATACTTGGATTTCCTTCAGTAACTTTTACCCTACAGTAAAACTGTTTAGTCACAACCCTCTTACTCAAGATATGGATTGTCTTCTGGCCTTGTGGCGATTGTTATTCCTTGTTATTCCCTTGGTAACCGTTGTTTTACATCTGGCTTTTGTTCTTTTCTTGACTTTATTTTTTTGCCTAAAGCTTCCTTGTATAACAATATATAAACTCACACAAACATGAATAATGCACCCTTGTTCCACTAGAGACTTGGGTCTCCTGTGTCCTTCTTTGTATCTCTGGCTAGTTCTTTGGAGCATGGAGGCCTGCCGAGCTCACTTTCCTGCTCAGGCTTCCAAGACCTTGAGAAGACGCCCTGTGCCTTAGTGAGCAGTACAAGCCCTATTCTAGGGCTTTATTGGTTTACCACCTAACCCAGGGAATATTGGTCTCTCTCTTTTGCTTTCTTTTCATTGACTCCAGTCCACCAGGCCCCAGTCTATAAAGAAGACCACAGAATAGGGATAATCCATAGAAAGGATGTCAAGGAGGAAGAATTAATTCCACAGATCCAGAGATTACTACCCTTTGGATAGGAGAGAATCTAGTGAAAGGACAAAGGGAGGAAAGGAAGGCCTTAGGGAGGTGAGTTTGGAGTTCATGAGGACACTTGATAGAACTCCTTCTAGATGACTTCAGTGTATTTGCCCTGAAAAGAGATAAGATCATTATTGCTCCAGAGAATCCTGGAGGTGGGAGGGAGTGCTAGAAGTGGGGGAAACCACAACCCCTCCGAGTAATTCTTAGGCATCAAAGATATATGTTGTGCTGGTATTTGTTATTCAAATTAGATTAATTTGAAAAAGGAGGCATTGACTTTTTTTTTAAGATAGCTGATTCTTTGAAAGTTGTTTCATAGAAATCCTTTGAAGCATTAGCATGATGTACCAAACCAAACTAAACTTTGAAGCCAAACAGATTAATAGGGTTCATTCCCTAAATGCTAGAAATATTTTTAATAAATACTACACTGATTTTGAAACATGCAAGATTTTTAATTTCTAATAATTCTGTGGCAATTAAATGTATTATTTCCTTTTCACTATCTTTGGTGGATTCCTATGTCTGTCTTACCAGCATCCTAAGATCCCCCTAAAAACAAGACACTAAAACTGAATGTATTCAGTGCCAAGGCTGAGTGTGAGGATTCTGCTCAGTACTAACTCTGCATGAATGTACAGCTGGCTTTCATATTTACATGTAATTAACTTTGTGTCCCTTTTTCCTTTTAGATTCTCCTGGGAAATATCCTAATGTGAAGGTAAAAAGGTTTATGATTTTGTCTTGAATTCTGAACTGTGGATCATCTGCTATGTACATTATTTAGTAATCAACTTGTTTCCAAACCCCATTCAGCCAGCAGTCAGAATGAAAGAGTCTGTTGCTAATAAAACAGTCAGAATGAAGGGTTTACAAACATCCAGTTCAGGTAAATTTTGCAGTACACAGTTAAGTCTGGAAAGAGGGACACTGAACTATTTGAAATGCTCAGTCTTCATACTTCTAATATTTTCTTTGCAAATGTAATTGAAGAATTGGACATACACAAAGCAAATGTTATTGTTGATACTTGTGTCTTGAAACAAAAGATATTTACAAGGATAAGAACAAGAAAATTTTAAATTGTAAGCTTCAACTCAGCATGTTTCTGTATATGCTTTGACACTCTGAAGTTCTCAGTTTGGAATCTCTATACTTCTCAGGAACTCTCCGAGATTAAATTTTAGACTCTAAGTTTTTTCCAGTGTCCAAAAATGCTTATTTGAACTCTAACCTTTCCCTAGAGTAAAACTTCACTTGCTAATATGTCAGTTGTACTTCAGCTTATAATTGTTTCATTATAGTATCATTACACAGATGAATGTAGGCCAATCAGATGTTTTGATGAGCAGGTTGTGTGTGTCTGTGTTTGTATGTGCATGTGTTTGTGTGAGTTTGTGGTGTCTTTGATTATTAGAAGTAGGGGAATTAATCATAATTTAATGACTATTGGATAGACATAATCTTTTGAAACAGTGATTCTAAAAGTTGTTGGCTTTAGGAAAGCTTGCTCCTTGGAAGGAAAGTTATGACCAACCTGGATAGCGTATTCAAAAGCAGAGACATTACTTTGCCAACAAAGGTTCGTCTAGTCAAGGCTATGGTTTTTCCTGTGGTCATGTATGGATGTGAAAGTTGGAATGTGAAGAAGGCTGAGCGCCAAAGAACTGATGCTTTTGAAGTGTGGTGTTGGAGAAGACTCTTGAGAGTCCCTTGGACTTCAAGGAGATCCAACCAGTCCATTCTGAAGGAGATCAGCCCTGGGATTTCTTTGGAAGGAATGATGCTAAAGCCGAAACCCCAGTACTTTGGCCACCTCATGCGAAGAGTTGACTCATTGGAAAAGACTCTGATGCTGGGAGGGGTTGGGGGCAGGAGGAGAAGGGGATGACAGAGGATGAGATGGCTGGATGGCATCACTGACTCTATGGACGTGAGTCTCAGTGAACTCCAGGAGTTGGTGATGGACAGGGAGGCCTATAGTGCTGCAATTCATGGGGTTGCAAAGAGTCGGGCATGACTGAGCGACTGATCTGATCTGATACTTCTAAAAATTATTGAGAATTCCAAGGAACTTTTGTTGATGTCTATTGATGTTTACTATATGGGAGTTCAGTTGAGTTCAGTTGCTCAGTCGTGTCTGACTCTTTGCGACCCCATGGACTGCAGCACACCAGGCTTCACTGTCCATCAGAACTCCCGGAGTTTACTCAGACTCAAGCTCATCGAGTTGGTGATGTCATCCAATCATTTCATCCTCTGTCTTCCCCTTCTTATCCTGCCTTCAGTGTTTGCCAGCATCAGGGTCTTTTCCAGTAAGTCAGTTCTTCACATCAGGTGTCCAAAGTATTGGAGTTTCAGCTTCAGCATCAGTCCTTTCAATTAATATTCAGGGCTGAGTTCCCTTCGGATGGAGTGGTTGGAGATCCCTTGCAGTCCAAGGGACTCTCAAGAGTCTTCTCCAACACTACAATTCAAAACTATCAATTCTTTGATGTGCAGCTTTCTGTACAGTCCAACTCTCACATCCATACATGACTACTGGAAAAACCATAGCTTGGACGAGACAGACTGATGTTGGCTAAGTAATGTCTCTGCTTTTATTATGCTGTCAAGAATGGTAATAGCTTTTCTTCCAAGCAGCAAACATCTTTTAATTTCATGGGTGCAGTCACCATCTGCAGTGATTTTGGAGCCTCCCCAAATAAAGTCTGTCACTGTTTCCATTCTTTCACCATCTATTTGCATGAAGGGATGGGACCAGATGCCATGATCTGAGTTTTTCGAATGTTGAGTTTCAAACCAACCTTTCCACTCTCCTCTTTCACTTTCATCCAAAGGCTCTTTAGTTCTTCTTCAATTTCTGCTATAAAGGTGGTGTCATCTGCATATCTGTGGTTATTGATATTTCTTCTGGCTATCTTGATTTCAGCTTGTGCTTCATCCAGCCCGGAATTTTGCATGATGTACTCTGCATATAAGTTAAATAAGCAGGGTGACAATATACAGCCTCGACATACTCCTTTCCCTATTTGGAATCAGTCTGTTGTTCCATGTGCAGTTCTAAGTGTTGCTTCTTGACCTGCATACAGATTTCTCAGGAGGTGGGTCAGGTGGTCTGGTATTCCCATCTCTTTAAGTATTTTCCAGTTTGTTGTGGTCCACAGAGTTAAAAGCTTTGGGGTGGTCAGTAAAGCAGAAGTAGATGTTTTTCTGGAACTCTCTTGCTTTTTTCATGATCCAGTGGATGTTGTCAGTTTGATCTCTGGTTCCTCTGCCTTTTCTAAATCCAGCTTGAATGTTTGGAAGTTCACATTTCATGTTCTGTTGAGACCAGGCCTGGAGAATTTTGAGTATTACTTTGCTAGCGTGTGAGATGAGTGCAATTGTGCTGTAGTTTGAGCATTCTTTGGCATTGCCTTTTGTTGGGATTGGAATGAAAACTGATCATTTCCAGTCCTGTAGGCACTGCTGAGATTTCCAGATTTGCTGGCATATTGAGTGCAGCCCTTTCATAGCATCATCTGTTAGGATTTGAAATAGCTCAACTGCAATTCCTTCACCTCCACTAGCTTTGTTCGTAGTGATGCTTCCTAAGGCCCTTGACTTCGCATTCCAGGATATCTGGCTCTAAGTAAAGTATCACACCATCGTGCTTATCTGGATCATTAAGATCTTTTCTATATAGTTTTTATGTGTGTATTCTTACCACCTGTTCTTAATATCTTCTGCATCTGTTAGGTCCATACTATTTCTCTCCTTTATTGTGCCCATTTTTGCATGAAATGGTCCCTTGGTATCTCTTACTCTCTTGAGATCTCTAGTCTTTCCCATTCTATTATTGTCCTCTATTTCTTTGCATCAACCACTGAGAAAGGCTTTCTTATCTCTCCTTGCTCTTCTTTGGAACTCTGCATTCAAATGGGTATATCTTTCCTGTTCTCCCATGCCTTTAGCTTCTCTTCTTTTCTCAGCTATTTGTAAGGCCTCGTCAGACAACTATTTTGCCTTTTTGCATTTCTTTTTCTCTGGGATGTTCTTGATCAATGCCTCCTGTACAATGTCACAAATCTCCATCCATAGTTCTTCAGGCACTCTGTCTATCAAAACTAATCCCTTGAATCTATTTGTCATGTCTACTGTATAACCCTAAGGGATTTGATTTAGGTCATGCCTGGATGGTCTAATGGTTTTCCCTACTTTCTTCAATTTAAGTCTGAATTTGGCAATAAGGAGTTCATGATCTGAGCCACAGTCAGCTCCCGGTCTTGTTTTTGCTGACTGTATAGAGAGTCTCCATCTTTGGCTGCAAAGAATAGAATCAGTCTGATTTCATCATTGACTGTCTGGTGATGTCCGTGTGTAGAGTCTTCTCTTGTGTTGTTGGAAGAGGATGTTTGCTATGACCAGTACGTTCTCTTGGCAAAACTCTGTTCGCCTTTGTCCTGCTTCATTTTGTACTCCAAGGCCAAAGTTAACTGTTACTCCAGGTATCTCCTGAATTCCTTCTTGCACATTCCAGTCCCCTATATTGAAAAGAACATCTTTTTTCGGTGTTAGTTCTAGAAGGTCTTGTAGGTCATCATAGAACTATTCAGCTTGTTCAGTGTTACTGGTCAGAGCATAGACTTGCATTATTGTGATATTGAATGGTTTGCCTTGGAAATGAACAGAGATCATTCTGTCATTTTTGAGATTGCATCCAAGTACTGCATTTCGGACTCTTGTTGACTGTGATGGCCACACCATTTTCTCTAAGGCATTCTTGCCCACAGTAGTGGACATAATGTTCACCTGAGTTAAATTCACCAATTCCAGTCCATTTGGGGGCTTCTCTGGTAGCTCAGTTGGTAAAGAATCTACCTGTCATGCAGGAGACCCGAGTTCAATGTCTGGGTCAGGAAGATCTCCTGAGGAAAGAAATGGCAACCCACCCCAGCATTCTTGCTTGGAAAATCTTATCGCCAGAGGAGTCTGGCGAGCTATGAATAGCCCATGGGGTCAGAAGCATCGGACACACCTTACGGCCTAAACCACAAACCAGTCCATTTTAGCTCACTGATTCCTAAAATGTTGATGTTCACTCTTGCCTTCTCCTGCTTGACCACTACCAATTTCCCTTGATTCATGGACCTAACATTCCAGGTTCCTATGCAGTATTGCTCTTTACAGCCTTGGACTTGACTCCCGTCACCAGTCACATCCACAGCTAGGTGTTGTTTTTGATTTGGCTCCATCTCTTCATTCTTTCTGGATTTATTTCTCCACCGATCTCTAGTAGCATATTGGACACCTACTGACCTGCTTATGGGGAGTTCATCTTTCAGTGTCCTATCTTTTTGCCTATTCATTCTGTTCAAGCAAGAATACTGAAGTGCTTTGCCATTCCCTTCTCCAGTGGACCATGTTTTGTCAGAATGTTCCAGCATAGCCCGACTCTCTTAGATGGCCCATCATGGCATGACTCGCTCATAATTTCATTGAGTTAGACAAGTCTGTGGTCCATATGATCAGTTTGGTTTGTTTTCTGTGATTGAAGTTTTCAGTCTGCTTGCCCTCTGATGGATAAGGATAAGAGGCTTATGGAAACTTCCTGATGGGAAAGACTGACTGAGAGGGAAACTGGATCCTGTTCTGATGGGCAGGGCCATGCTCTGTAAATCTTTAATCCAATTTGCTGTTGATGGGTGGGGCTGTGTTCCCTCCCTGCTGTTTGACCTGAGGCGAAACTATGGTGGAGGTAATGAAGATAATGGCACCTCCTTCAACAGGTCCCATGCATGCACTGCTGCACTCAGTTATCCTGACCGTGCATCAGGCCACCTCCAACCCTCGCCTCAGCCAGAGACTCCTAGAAAATAAAACAAAAAAAGGTAAAGATACAGGCATACACAATCATAATGGCTAATTCCATTCGTCACTAGAATTCTTATATCACATATCCTGTCTCTGGAGAGCTCCTGTGTGCACTCAGAACATAATTGAGCATGCAATTACATTTAGAGTTGTCGTGAAAAGAGTTTTGACCTCTTGGATCCCCTGGCCCAGTGGGTCTCTGGACTTCAGGGGTTCTCAGGGCACACTACAGAACCACAATTTTAAACCATTGGCATGGTTGGATGTGAAATGATAAAGGGACCCTTGTGTTGACATGGGGTTTAAAGTTTCACTTTTACATTTCTTGCTTGTTTCTTTGATTTCTCTGAAGAAATTTAGACCTGAGAGTTCCTTTTTGTTAAGCAAATATTTCTGTATTGTGTTAACTCTTCCCTCATGGTGCTCTGTGCTCTTTGGATCTAGTGTTGTCCTAGACTTATCCTATTTTCACGTGGAAACAATTGGTCACCCACAAGACTATCAGGTCTCATATAAGTTTATGATATCTATCCAGGGCTTAAAAAATTGCACCATCTCATCCTCTGCCATTTCCTTCTCCTCTTGCCCTCAATCTTTCCCAGCATCAGGGTCTTTTCCCGTGATTCAGCACTTCACATCAGTTGCCCAAAGTTTTGGAGCTTTAGTTTCAGCATCAGTCCTTCCAGTGAATATTCAGCATTGATTTCTCTTAGGATTGACTGGTTTGATCTCTTTGCTGTCCAAGGGACTCTCAGATGTCTTCTCTAGCACCACTCTTTGAAAGCATCAATTCTTCGGTGCTCAGCCTTCTTTATGGTCCAACTCTCACATCTGTACATGACTACTGAAGAAACCATGGCTTTGGCTGTACGGACCTTTGTCAGCAAAGTGATGTCTTTGCTTTTTAATGTTGTCTAGGTTTGTAACATTAATTAAAGTAGTAGAATTCATTAAAAGTGTTTTTAAAACCATGGTCTCTAGAGCACACGGTATTATAAGGCATAATTAAGTGTAAAATAAGGTAGATATACATTTTCTTAATAATATATTTGTATGTTGAAAAATAGTCATGTATGGATGTGAGAATTAGACTATAAAGAAAGCTGAAAGCAGAAGAATTGATGCTTTTGAACTATAGTGTTGGAGAAGACTCTTGAGAGTCCCTTGAACTGCAATGAGATCCAGCCAGTCCATCCTAAAAGAAATCAGACCTGGGTGTTCATTGGAAGGACTGATGTTGAAGCTGAAACTCCAATATTTTGGCCACCTAATGCAAAGAGCTGACTCATTTGAAAGACCCTGATATTGGGAAAGATTGAGGGCAGGAGGAGAAGGGGACGACAGAGGATGAGATGGTTGGATGGCATCTCTGACACAATGGACATGAGTTTGGGTAGACTCCAGGAGTTGGTGATGTACAGGGAGGCCTGGCATGCTGCAGTTCATGAGGTCGCAAAGAGTCAGACACGACTGAGTGACTGAACTGAACTAAACTGATGTTGACAAAATAATTATTAGTAAAGTTCTTATGGAATACAGAATATGTGATAGAAGTTGAGTGAATCAAAATCAGTAATACTAGGCAATTAAAAAGGAGAAGAAATGAGACACACTACTTTACATCTGTTCATGAATGATGATGACCTGTGAGATACTGAAAGCTGTGAAGGACTAGTGAGTTTCAGGGGAGAGGAGGGCATGGAACTGATTCTCTGAAGAAAGACTTTGTACAAGCTAGTCAGAGTTGTATTCTCACATTCTAATAAGTGGAGACTTTGTTTTCACATTTTTCAAATGGGGCTTCTGCTGCTTTGAGCCTCAATAATGAGACTTGTCAAAGAGCCAGGCATTTGAAAGTTGATGGTCAGTGTGCATTTGTGTCCCATTCAATGACCAAAAATCAGTCAGCATCCACAGAATTTGGACAGAAGACCATAATAGATAAAATGAAGATGAAGACTGTAGCAGTGTTCCTGGTAGGGAATTACTCTCTCTGTCAGCTATGCAAGTCAGAGCTGCCAGGAAACAGAGGAAGCAAAGAAGGTAATACAGAAGCCCAGAGCACTCAGCTGTGGGCAACCTGGGCATGGCCTTGCCATCCTTCTGATGGTTCCAAATTAGATTCTGTGGCAAAATCTACCTTGTGCTGACTCCTTTTATGCAGCCTACAGCCAATCAATACCTCTTAGCAAGGTGTTTGCATTCTCCCTCTGACCAAAGTAATACAATAAATAAAAAAGAGAGTTAGGAAAACATAAGTTCGTTCAGGCTGGTGTTTAGCATACACCTGAGAGTGGGTAGCAGGATTACGTTTAGAACTCTAGGACTAGTTTGGAGACTAGGTAGCCATCTACAGACTGCCTTCTCAAAATGGGACTTCATACCAGTGTTTTTATATGGCTGTCAATTCATAAGAATTAGTCATGATTATATTCAGTATAACTGCAAAAGCAACTCTGATACCAAATACTAAAATATTTTTTGTGTTTTCTGTGGCTTCGTATTTTTTAGAATTAGCTTTCCCAGTGGGAATGGGAGTCATGGGAAATTTGCTACATAGTACCTCCTTCTCAGCTGTGTCCACATAGTATATCAACTTGTTTTAGTATTTGTAATGAATTAAGAGTTCACAAGAAAGGTTGGTATAAAGGAGTGGTGTATCACTTAAAAGCAGTATATAGAAAGTCAATTCTGATTCTGTTAGGATGCCCAGTCTATTGAGTAACCACGTCTAAGAAAGTGTTGTCCATAAATACTAATTAATTTAGCACCCTTAATTAGTCATATGGTCAGGACTATGGTAAGTTATTCTTTTCTATCCTCACCTTGCATTTACAGAATATTCTCAGTTATCTCCTAGAATAGTGACTGAAAGGTTGTTGTTGAATCACACGAAGACACCGGGATTCTTGGCCCCCGGAGGAGAAGAATTCAATTCAGGCCCAGAGACGAGGCTTGATCGCTCAGAGCTTTTGTGTAATAAAGTTTTATTAAAGTATAAAGGAGATAGAGAAAGCTTCTGACATAGGCATCAGAAGGGGGCAGAAAGAGTACCCGCTTGCTAGTGTTAACAATGAAGTTATATACTCTCCAATGAATCCAAAGAATATCTGGAGGTTGTAAAGATATCATCAGATCTACTCCCATAATTTACATTTTAAGATAACAGAAGGTTTAATCCAAAGACTGTCCTTAGGCAGGATACATTATTGTTATACAATCCTAAGGAATGTGGAGAAAGAAAAAAAGTTTGTCCTTTTTTCCTCCTTGAGAATTCCAGACCCCTCTCTCCTTGGGGACCCCTAGACTCCCTATCAACCTGCCTAGGAAGTGACTCTCTCATTCCCCCCTTTTCTTTTAGGATAATTATGTTGCCTAGGGAAAAGGGGCGTCATTCTCATTCCATAACTACTTCCGAGCTGACAAGGGGTGTTGTCCCTAAATTGGTGAGGCAAAATATTCTCCTAATCCTCATATTGAGGATATCTGATCCAGGGGCCCCAAGTAGTAGCTGGAGGAAGCTACAGCAGTAGCAGGAGTTTGAGCAACCATTTGTAACTTAAAAGCTTTCATGCGGCTAGAAACAAATCCAGTTATACAATTACAGATGCAGGGAGCAAACAGCAAGAACAAAACAATCAGAATCAAAATTAAAAGTCACATTATGTCCATAGTTAAAGTGCAAAGTGTTTCACCAGTCCATTTTAGGGTTGGTAAATGTCATCAGATGAAGAAGAGGCATTGCATGTGATTGTTGTCGAAGGTATTCACAGACTTGGAGAAAGTCTTTTCCTTGAAGTGGGGATGTTCACCACGGGAAGCCTTCCACTGATGAAGAGGGGAGCGCTCTGCAGACCTAGCAGTTAGACCGATTGTGGAATGCAGCATAGAAGTGAGCCCAGAACAGGAAGACATTGTCTTGAGGATCAAACTGCAGACTCAGGATTTTTGGAGTCAGCATTAGACTCACATAGATTATCAGGCCCATCCGCTGCCCTTTGCTTAACTCTAGAGCTCGGGTCAGAGCCACAAACTCTGCTAACTGAGTACTCGTTCCCTGGGGGAGAGATTTTGCTTCTAAAACCTGTTCAGCAGTCACCACGTCGTAACCTGCTTTATGCTTTCCATCCCGAACAAAAGAACTGCCATCTGTAAATATTTCCATGTCAGGATTTTCTAATGGGGTATCCTTTAGATCCTCCCGAGCTGCATAGTTTAGTTAGGAATTGAGAACAATCGTGATCAGGTGTTTCATTTTCCTTCTCAGGAAGGAAAGTGGCAGATTTAAATGTCCACAAACTTTAAGCTTAGTTACTGGTCCTTCTAACAACAATGACTGATACTTAAGAAGCCTACTGTCTGTCATCCAAATATTAACCTTAGAATTTAAGATTCCACTCACATCATGACAAGTCAGTACAGTAAGGTTTCACCATTAATTATTTTTAAAGCTTCGGGTGCTAATAAAGCCACTGCCCCAATTACTCTTAGGCAGTGTGGCCACCCACGTGAAACTACATCTAATTCTCTGCTTAGATAAGGAATAGGTTGCTGGTGAGGCCCTCGGGGTTGTGTCATAACTCCCAATGCCACACCTTTTCTTTCAGTGACAAACAAATTAAATTCTGACCCTGTGGGCAAGCTCAGAGCTGGAGCTTGCAGGAGAGCAGTCTGAAGAACCTTAAAAGCCTTTTGAGTTTCTGGAGACCAAACCAGTTTGTCGGTTTGGGCCTGCTGAGTTTCAGCTATAAGTTTATATAAAGGCTGGACAAGTTCCCCGTAACCCGGAATCCAAATGAGACAGTAACCTGTGATTCCCCAAAATCCTCTCAATTGTCTTAAAGTCATAGGTAGGGGGTGATTTAGTATAGGTTTAATTCTCTCAGGACCTATGGCCCTAGTCCCTTCTGATATGATTAGGCCCAGATAGCTAACCGATTGTTGACAAAGCTGAGCCTTTTCTCTTGATGCCTTGTAACCACAGTCTGCCAGAAAGTTTAAGAAATCTTCTGAGGCTCACGAACAAGCTTCTTCTGTCTCAGCACAGAGCAAAATAGCATCTACATATTGTAACACCACTGCTTCAGAGCTATTAAAGTTTTGTAGATCCCGTGACAAACTTTGTCCGAATAAGTGAGGACTGTCACAAAATCCCTGGGGCAAAACTGTCCAGGTTAACTGAGAAGCTGGCTGCGTAGGGTCTTCAAAGGCAAATAGAAATTGACTTTCCTCCTCCAAAGGCACTGAATAGAAGGCATCCTTTAAATCAATTACTGAGAAATATTTGGCCTGTTCAGGAATTTCAGACAATAGAGTATAAAGATTAGGCACCATGGGGTGTAAAGGAACTACAGCTATTTGTAAATCTTGAACTAGTCTCCATTTACCATTTGATTTCTTTATACCCAAAATAGGAGTGTTGCAAGGACTGTTACAGGGAATTAATAGTCCCTGCTCCTTTAAATTTTCAATGATGGGTTTTAACCCTTCCTTAACTTCAGGTTTCAGTGGATGCTGCTTCTTATGTGGAAATACGTGTGGGTCTTTGAGTTTAACTACAGGAATAGCATTTTGTGCTCAACCCACAGATTTTCCATCAGCCCATACTCTAGGATTTACATTTTGTTCAACTAAAGGGAGAGAAAGGGAGGGCTCCATATTCATGAAAACAGAGGCATGGACCTTGCTCAGTATATCCCTCCCCAAAAGGGGTGAGGGAGATTCTGGCACAATCAGAAACTCCTGTGAAAACAGCACAGAATCCCAGTTGCAAGATAAAGAATAACCGAAATAATACCTTTTGGCTCGTCCAGACAGTCCCATTACGGAAGGGGATTGAGAAGAAAGTGGGCCAGGGGCTTCAGTAAGCACAGAATAAGTTGCCCCAGTATCTAAAAGGAAATTGACTGATTGCCCCCACTCCCCATAATTATTAATACCCGGGGTTCCTCAGGTGTAATTAGGATGGGAGCTTGTGTGGGGACCCCCAGGCACCTTCAGTCCTGATTGTCTTGAGAGTCCAACCCCGGAGACCTACACCTCTGGGGGCAGTCTCTCTTCCAGTGTGGTCCTTTGCAGACCAGACATGGAGCTGGGGGCGGGTTAGATGCCTGAGGGCAATCCCACTTTAGGTGCCCCTCCTTTCCACAGTAATAGCAAGCCCATCCCTTTTCACCTGGGCCCCTCTGGGCATTTTTCTCAGGCTGTTTAATAATGTTTTTTCATAGCCATGGCGAAGGCTTCCACCTTTTCGTTTGTCTTTTTTGCCTTTCTTTCTTTTCCTCATATTCCCTACCATAATAGACTGTCTGATCCAGTTGTAACAGAGTATCTAAAGACTGATTTGGTCCATACGCCCGTTTTAATAGCTTACGGTGGATATCTGGAGCCGACTGAGTGAGAAATCTATCCTTTAAGATCACTTTTCCTTCTTCACTTTAGGGATCAATCTCAGTGAATCTGCAAAGGCCTTCTCTCAGTCTATCTAGGGATTTACCAGGAGCTTCCTTCTCCTCCTGTTCTATGTCTGCCAATTTGCCATAGTTTAAAGGCTTAGAACACGCATGCCTAAGTCCTTCAAGAATACATCTAACAAAATGACTCTGATCCCATCTTCCTTTAGCTGTGTTGTAGTCCCAGTCTGGTTCTATAGTTGGGACTGCCTGATTCCCAGTGGGGAGGGCCGCTATCTAGTTCTCCCTCTTCCCTACTGATTCATTACCAAGCCATTCATCTCCATAAGCAACCGCTTTTTGCAAAACACGAGTCTTTGATTTGAGAGTCAGCGTTTGTCCCAAGATATATATCACATCCTTCCAAGTGAGGTCATAAAGCAGAGTAACACCTTTAAAAGCTCTAATATATTTTTCTGGGTCCTCTAAATAGTCTCCCAGATTCTCCTTGATTTTTTGTATTTCTTGATAAGAGAAAGGCTTATTAACTCTCACAGACTGATTATTTTTCCCGGTGGGTGTTTCATAAAGAGGCAACAGCTTGTGTGGCTGTTCCTCAGTCTCTTTGGCTGCTCTGCGCATATGATCCCAGGGATAGATTGGAGAAACCTGTTTTTCCTCTTATCTTTGTCTCCTGTCCTCCATCTCATCTCTTACTTTGGTGGTCTGAGTTTCTACTGAAACCAGAGTAGTCTGAGGTCGTACTGAGACAGGAGTTGTTTGGACCTCCATGTGGGCAGTTTGAATCCCAGTTTGGAGTCCCAGGTACGGGGGCAAAGTAAGAGGACAGGAGGGAGCTGAAGGTTTCATGCCCAAATCTATAACCTTAGGACCTAAGTCTGGCATATTTTGCAGAGAGAAAAAGGGCAACACATATGCTACTTGTACCCAGTTCCCTTGTTCCTTACAGAACCGGTCTAATTGTAGAACAGTATTATACTTAAGAGACCCTCCAACTGGCCACTGTTCTCCATCCTCCAATGGATACTGTGGCCATGCAGTATAACATAGGAAGACCAGGTATGTCTTCTTTAAGCCCTGGGGATCAAATCTATCCCAGTTTTTCAGGATACAATTCAAAGGAGTGAGGCTGGAATTGTTAGCTCCCATCTGTAAGAGAGAATAAAAGTGACCAAGGCCATTTTTCTACTGGAGGCGTCCCTCCCTGCTCTAGATGGGGGTGTAGACAGACGTTACAGCAAAAGCTTTTCCTTCCTGGTAAGAATTAGTCTGTCTCTTACCGATGCAGGCACTGTACTCGTCCCTCCTGGTTATACCACCAAGATGGGGTGAGGATGTACCAGGGGTAGACTTGATAACATCCCTACTTGACATCCAGCTCTTCACCTTTAACCTTATTTTCCTCTGATGTCACCCGGGGTGAATCAGAGTAACCTTCTGGAATGCCTCCCAAGCTAAGACCGCTGTGGGAAACATTCGTCACCTGAGTGCCTGTGCACGACCCTGAGTATTTCCTGACTACAATAAGACTGACATGAACATAAAACTGAGATGTTCTTTCCAAGCATCACCACACCAGTATAATAGCCTCCTCTGATCCACTAAGAGCCAGCGTTACCAAAGAAAAAAAACCCATTACAGTCCCAATCTGAGTAACCTTTAACCTCAGAGATGTTCTGGGAGCTAGAGCTCCATCTAGCTTCTGAACTTTCGATTCCTGGTGAGACTAGGTGCTTTATTGGCTACCAATCCAAGTTTGGGACCTAAGCCGCAGTACACAATAACAGTATACATCACAAGTCCCTTGAAAGCCTATGATCCAATAGATTAGGTTAGTACTTCTAATTCCCAAGGAGTTATGAAAAGGTCAAAGAGATGGAAAAGTTTGACCGAGAAAGGAGAGTTCGGTCCATATGCTTTGCCCATTTCTGGTCGGTTCCCGAAGGAGACATTGGGTGCCTTTTGGCATTGGCAGGTTGGTATAATGCCCCGACAGGTTTCTTCCATAAGCCGTATGAGATCACCGTAGAACCACAGAGCAGGGTCCTTGCTTCACGCAGGGCATGCCATTCATTCACACAAGCACACTGTAGAGTTAGTAAAGCACAGCAGAAGACGTGTTAGCTAAGAGAACAAAGAATTAAGGCTCCAAGCATTCTTACCTTGACCTGAAGGATCCCGGACGAGCCCCCAAGATGAAAGGTTGTTGTTGAATCACACGAAGACACCAGGATTCTTGGCCCCCGGAGGAGAAGAATTCAATCTGGGGCCAGAGATGAGGCTTGATCACTCAGAGCTTTTGTGTAATAAAGTTTTATTAAAGTATAAAGGAGATAGAGAAAGCTTCTGACATAGGCATCAGAAGGGGGCAGAAAGAGTACCTGCTTGCTAGTGTTAACAATGAAGTTATATACTCTCCAATGAATCCAAAGAATATCTGGAGGTTGTAAAGACCTCATCAGACCTACTCCCATAATTTACATTTTAAGATAACAGAAGGTTTAATCCAAAGACTGTCCTTAGGCAGGATACATTATTGTTATATAATCCTAAGGAATGTGGAGAAAGAAAAAAAAGTTTGTCCTTTCTTCCTCCTTGAGAATTCCAGACCCCTCTCTCCTTGGGGACCCCTAGACTCCCTATCAACCTGCCTAGGAAATGACTCTCTCATGACTACAGGCTCTAAACTCAACGTGTTTGTCTTTTTTTCTTTTAATCTATACAACTGAGTCATTTGCTCTTGTGTCTCCATGAACTTGGTAGGTCCAGGAAAAACAAATTAAAAAAAAATGCCTACATGAGTCCCTTCAACACTGGATGATGTGAGATAGGAAAACTACAAAATAGAAAAATATATAGAAGCCACTTCAGTCAGTTCATGTTGATCATTTTTCTTCTCAGTCAATACATTTTACAAAAGAGCTAGCAGTTATTTTATCCTTCAGGATCCCTGGATTTGTACATTTATTGGTTTCTTAAAGATTTATTCTATACTGTACCCTGAAAGTTTTATATCCTAAATATTTCTGTAAACACTCCCTCAGTTCAGGCCTGCATCACCTTGTTATTCCCAGTATTAATGCCTTCAGATTCACCTTCCTCTGGTTATTTTTATGCCCTTCAGATTCCTCCCTCCTGTGGTCTTCAGAGTCACCAATCTCAAAAGCACACGTGACCATGAGGCACTCTGAGTCACATTAATGTCTAGACCTCTTAAAGCACCGTTGATGCTCTCATAATCTGACTTCTGCCTGACCCTCTATCTCTAGCCCTTTCAGTCCTTTGCTCTAGAATTCTGAACTGCTGCTGGCGCCCTCGTCACTTGTTCCTGTTGCTGTTGTTCAGTCGCTCAGTCGTGTCTGATTCTACATAGCCCCATGGACTGCAACACACCAGGCTTCCCTGTCCTTCACCATCTCCTGGTGCTTGCTCAACTCACATTCATGGAGTCGGTGATGCCATCCAACCATCTAATCCTCTGTCATTCCCTTCTCCTCCTGACTTCAACCTTTCCCAGCATCAGGGTCTTTTCTAATGAGTCAGCTCTTCGAATCCAGTGGCCAAAGTACTGGAGCTTCAGCACCAGCGTCAGTGTTTCCAATGAATGTTAAGAACTGATTTTGTTTAGGATTGACTGGTTGGATCTCCTTGCAGCCCAAGGGACTGTCATGAGTCTTTCCAAACACCACAGTTGAAAAGCATCAGTTCTTTGGTGCTCAATCTTCTTTTTGTTCCAACTCTCATATCCATACATGACTACTGGAAAAGCCTTTGCTTTGACTAGACAGACCTTTGTCAGCAAAGTAACATCTCTGCTTTTTAATACACAAAGTTTGTCATATCTTTTCTTCCAAGGAGCAGGTGTCCTTTAATTCCATGACTGCAGTCACCATCTGCATTGATTTTGGAGCCCAAGAAAATAAATTCTGCTTCTGTTCTCATTGTTTCCCCATCTCTTTGCCACGAAGTGATGGAACTGGATGCCATGACCTTCGTCAGTCCCATCCCTTCACTTTGAACAAATATCTACCCTGTGTTGTGTGTGCTCCTCTCCCCATCTTGCTACAGCCTGAAATGCTCTCCCTTTCCTGCCCTCTGTTCCCTTGAACTGTGTAAGTCTGCACTCAGTCATTATCTCTAGAAAAGCCATCCCTGACACCTTTTTCTACATTTTTCGTTAAACTCCAATGTCTAGTACTGAACAGAAACCTGAGAAATAATTTTTGAATAAGAGACACTGGGGCTCTGTATCAACCTAGAGGAGTGGGATGGGGAGGGAGATGAGAAGGAGGTTCAAAAGGGACGATATATGTGTACTATGGCTGATTCATGTTGAGGTTTGACAGAAAACAACTAAATTCTGTAAAGTAGTTATCTTTCAATTAAAAAAATAAATTAAAAACAACAACAACACTATATATACCAAGGTGACTTTTAAGAGCTTGTCCCCTGCAGTCTAGGAGCCAAGAGGATAGAGATGTAAAGAAATAATTTACAGTTCAGATCTATATCTATCACTAGGAAAATCTAGAAAGGTACACTAGAAAAATCTTTAAAGTACTAAGGGAGCTACAAGGAAAGGTGTACCTCTTTATCAGGGGAAAGATGGCAGTAATCAAAGACAACTTCACAAAGCAGGTTGAGCCTTAAAAGATGAAAGTAATTTGTCAGAAGAGTATAGGGAAGCATTTCAGATACAGGAACTGATAAAAGCTAAAAAAGAAGAGGAATTTTGTAAACCATGAATAATGTTGCAGTTGATGCTTGGCATGTTGTTAAAAGGTCCTGTTAGGAAGTAGAGAAGAGAATGTATGGTGACTTTATATGTCTGTCCTGTATTTTGTTTGGTTTCTGATTGTTTTGTTCACTGCTGTTTGGATCAATCTGTGACTGAATCTTTGAGGTGTTTGTGTGCCTGTAACCTGGTGACATTTGGTATTTCCCAAATGATTTGTTGAAGTTTTCAGGTCATTGGAAGTAGTTCTTAAAGAAGTAAATATTCAGCTGAAGATTAAGATTGATTTAATCTGTTGTTTCATACAATGTTTTAGATCTCTGTTTTAAATGAGGAGTATGTCTTTTATCTAAACATTCTAAGTAATTTTAACTAAACATGCAGATCTGTCAAGAGAACTAGACTTGGAAATGATAACAGAGGAAGAACAAGGAAAACTTGATGAAGATGAGAATAACCATGCACAGGTATGTAAAACTGTAAATTTCAATATCTGGTGTAGTACTGTATGAAAAAATGTGTATCAAACAAGGCAAATTAGAATGGAAAGATAAGTTAACACCCATCACAAATGAGTTAAAGCAGAAGTTCAGTGAAATTTTGTGAGGAATACCAAAATACCAACTACATGATAACCCTAAATAAGGAGCAAACCAAAAAGAAATATCTCCTAATCTCACAAATAATATACCTGATTGTGAGGGAAAAGATGCATTTGGAGTATCTGTCTCTCTAGTATTCCAAGCATTTCCTGAACAAAAAGAATCCAGTCTCAAAAATGTTTTTCTGTGGTCTGTAAACTCTGGGTCCCTTGGACAGACTTGTGGGTCATCTTCAAAGCTTTGTTTCCCTGAAAATAAAGTAGACTTTGAAAATTATCAACTAGACATTGAACATGTGTTTATGAAAATTGAAGAGAGTTTTTATAATGATACAGAAAATAAAAAAGTAGGGGAGTTGGTAGTTATATTTGAAGTGAAAGACCAAGAGATTGATATGTAAATGTCACAAAATATGAGGCGAGATCCCACTAATTGGAAATTAGACATGGGACAGGCATGTCATTCTAGTCTGTGGCTTGTCTACTCTGGTAAGATGAAACATAGAAATCAAATAAAAATTCACGTTCCCCTTGCTGTTGTTAAAATACTGATCTGAAAAATAAAGCAATACAGGACTGGCTACAGAAGCCACTGCATGCAGATAATTGTAGTGCTAGTGACAATAAAAGCATGGAACCTGAATTAGAAAATGGGGATTCTTTTCCACCTAATAGTCACAGTGCATCTGAAATGTATGTAAATGAAGAATTAGAGAAGGATATGCAGAGGCTTAAGAATGAAATAGACATGTTTCAAGTAGAGTTGCTGGCTCTGGAAAAAGAAAATTTAACTTCCAAAAGAGTTTCTCATTTTCTCTTGCTTTGGTTTTTCTCTTTCTTGATGATATGGTCCATTTTGATTTTCCATTTATGAATAAAGCGGTGTCATCCAAAGAGGTAATTGTTGGGGATTTTCTCCTCGGGACTTGGAAGCAACGAACCTGAAAAAATGACACTCGTACAGTCTCTTGCAAGGACTGACAAGTTTATTTCTGCAGCCAAGCCTTTTTATAGAAGCAGGAACAAAGAGCTTAAAGTATATGGCCAGCAAAGCGCATACAGGGTTAACACATAATCAGTAAAAACATTTCAAGGACAGCACACTCTAAGTGACTCATGTGCTTATCCCACAACCCATTTTCTCAAGTAACATCCCTATTTATTATTAAATCTTGGCGCCAAGCATAACCAAAGGCAGGAGATGTTTTTCTGTCCACAGTACACAAAGCCGGGTACTTCTGGCCCTTCGCCATTTTCCCAAGGACTTTCTCTGAATACAGCTATTTTGTACTACGCTTCCCAACATATCCTCCTTTTGTTTTTAATTTAAGCACGGCAGCTGCTAGTTGGACTCCATTGTGGGAGGCACGGAGTCTTGAGTAGAGACTTCTGTATCCTATAAGCAATGACAAAAAGAGTGGGGTGATTAATAAATATATAAAAATATTGCTTCCTGAAAGCCAAGCTCTAGGGTCTAGAGACAATAGGGTTTTGGTTAAAGTATCATAGAATTGAGTGCTATACAATTCCCTAGGTACTCTAACCTGAAAATTAGCAACTTGTTGTTTCAACAAATTGATGTCTAAACTTGAGTTATCTGTGAGATCCTGCAAATGTGCCTTAACTTTATCCCAAGGATATTCAGTGCTATTATAGGGCATGTTAGTCAGACAAAAAGAAGTAAAATTCCAGTGACAATGTATACGTGTTTGGAAAGTCAGTTGCTGCATTTGATCTCCTAAGTAGATAACCACAGTTCATAACTCATTAATTCATGTTTGTAATTGCTGATCTATTTGAGCTTGTCGAGTCCATAGATCATGAGAGTCCTTGTGCCAAGCAGTGATAAAATCATGATTTTGTATAGAATTATGTAAAGCCGTACCAGACAAAGTTCCTACAGTCACAATGGAGATAAGGCTTAAGATGCCTGCAATAATTTACCCAATGATGCGCTTAGATCGCCTAAGCCCAGTTTTCAACAATACAGAAAGAAATACAGAATCAGTCCAAGGTTCAGTTAAGTTTACAGGAAGCCATAACTCAGATCTTTGTTTAACTAGCACAATGCTAACATTGTGATATGAAATGGTGTGATTAAGGCAGGTATACAAGGCACATGCAATACAATTGACAATCTTGGCCAATAAGTCGATATCAAAATGCCCTACAATAAACAAGTACGGAAGGTGAACACATTATTGAATATAGCCAGTACTAGTATATAGGAAGGTATAATTAGAAGGACGAAACACACCCATAGTCCCATAAACATTAGCGAAGTGCTCTAAAGCTGCTGGAATTTTCCAAATGTGCCATTGCTTTGGCCCCACAATAGGGATGATAATCCTGAGTCGTGGGGGTGATAATCCCCCATTATACCAATTCAGCAATATGTCCTTATCAGTCTAGAAACTTGTCTTAGATTTATGAAAGCCTCCAATTCTTGATCTATTAAACCAGGGGCAGTTATGATGTTCCTCTTGCTCTTCAGTGTCTGCTCAGCCTGACGAGTCATGTTTTTCACTTGAGCACATGTCGGGTAAGGATTCAGATGATGGTGTTTCCTCATTGGCTCCTCCAGGGTCATTGATGAGAACCTTCGCATCAACTTCATCATTTCCCGAGGGAGTCTGGTCTTGGGGTCCCTCTCGGTAATGGACATGGTGAAGGGGAACCCAGATTTCCTCTCCATCTGCAATGACAAGACCATAACCCTTGCCTAGGAGTCGTAAGATTCCTGGCAGCCATTGATTAAATTGCTTATACCATATTGGTGTATTGATTTCTAATTTGCTGTTTTTGTCTTCTGCAAAATATCTATCTGCACAAGTATCAGAATTATTTTTTGTTAAGTTTAAAAAATTTAGGGAACAAAGAGTTAAAGATAATAGTAATTGAGGGTTCATGGGATAAGAAGTGTATCTCCTCTTCCATATTCCCCCTTTCTGTTTTAATAAATGAGTTTTTAGGTTGTGGTAGGCTCTTTCAATAATGGTTTGGCCCTGAGGATTATAGGGTATTCCTGTAATGTGTGTTATGTTCCATTCTGATAAAAATGAACAAAATGAATGTGAGGTGAATGTAGGTCCATTGTCTGTTTTCAAGACAGAAGGAATCCCCATAATGGGGAAAGTGAGTAAGAGTGCGGAAATGGCGTGTTTGCTGGATTCTGAAGAGAAAGGAATTGCCCAGATAAAGCCTGAAAATGTATCAACTGAGACAAAAAGTAAATAAAACTTTCCTAAGGAGCAGTGAGTGAAATCAGATTGCCAAAGGGAATTAGGCTGTTGCCCCTGGGGATTAACTCCTGAAATCGTAGTTCATAAGTGCAGAGGGGCGCAGACAGCACAGGTTTTAATAATATGCCGTGCTTCAGCGAGAGGAATATGGTATTTAGAGTGCAATCTGTTAGCATTGGTATGAAGATAAGCATGTTCGTCATTGGCAGATGTAAAAATGGGAGCTATGAGCCTGTCAAAAGCATCATTTCCTGCGACCAGAGGGCCAGGTAAACCTGAATGAGCACATATATGTGCAATAAAGAAGGGTTCCATACATGAGCGAATTAAAGCTTGAGTCTGTGAAAAGAGAGTATATAATTCTTCATCTAGGTTGTATAAAAAAGCGGTAACAAAATCAGGAAAAAGGGAAGCAAGGTATTTGGAATCAGTATATACATTGAAGGATAATGGTTGAAATGACAAAAGAGCATATAAAGCATATAACTCAACTTCTTGTATTGAAGAATAGGTAGTGGGTAATTTCTGTTTGATATCAGGGCCGACAATCCCTGTTATGCCTTTCTTGTTGCCATCAATGAAATAGGTGGGTGCATTGGAAATAGGCTGGGATGCAATGATATTAGTTATAATGAATTTAGTACATTGTAGAAAGTCCCATAATTTTCCTTTTGGTAAATGAAATGAGATAACATTTTGAAAATCATTTAATGCCATTTGCATGGTCAGGTTATATTGTAAGGCAATTTGCAATTCTTTTTTTTGTCAAGGGGACGTGTATTGCATATGGATGAAATCCAGTCAAAATTTGTACATGGCTTCTTCCTGACACAATTAAGTGCCCTATTTTCTCAATATATGATACAATTTTTTTAGACTGTTTAGTGTGTAAATATACCCATTCTATTGGGCTATGTTGAGCTATAATTGCAATGGGCGAATGTTCAGTGGGGAATATACATATAAAGAAACTGGTTGATCATAATCTAGCCGAGTTGAAAAAGATTGTTGAATGTGTTTCTCCATTAAGGCCAGTTCTTCTTTGGCCTCTTTTATTAGCTGCCTAGGGCTATTAGGGTCAGGGGATCCCTCTAAAATTTTAAATAGATTTTGTAAGGCATAGATGGGGATGCCAACAGATGGCCACAGCCAATTAATATCTCCTAGCAATTTTTGAAAATCATTCAGTGTGCATAGAGATTGCACAGAAATTTGAGTTTTTTGAGGTTTGATTTTAGATTCTTCCATAACATGTCCTAAATAATTAAAGGGTGCTTTCCATTGAATTTTATCTGGTGTTACAAGCAGGCCATGATTTTGAAGAGTAGTTGTAACTTCATTATATAACTGTTGTAAACAGAGTTCAGATTCCATAGAGAGAAGTATATCATCCATATAATGAATTATAAACACAGTAGGATACTTATTTCTAATGGGTTGCAATAAAACAGATATGAGATATTGGCAAATGGTAGGGGAGTTCATCATTCCCTGAGGTAGCACCTTCCATTGAAATCTTTTAATAGGAGCCATGTGATTTTTAGAAGGAACTGAAAAGGCAAAACATTTTGTATCTTTAGGGTGCAGAGATATAGTAAAAAGGCAGTCTTGTAAGTCAATAATAACTACAGACCATCCTTTTGGTACCATAGAAGGGGAGGGCAATCCAGGTTGTAAAGGCCTCCTAGGTAACATGGTATTATTAACATTTCTTAAATCTATCAACATTCGCCATTTTCCTGATTTCTTTTTTATTACAAAAACAGGGGAATTCCACGGGGAAAATGAAGGTTCTATATGAGCTTTTTGTAATTGTTCATTAACTAATTACATAAGAGTTGCCAATTTTCCTTTAGTTAGGGGCCATTGAGGTGTCCATACTGGGGTATCAGATTCTCAATCGAGAGGCAGCGGTGTTAACTCAATGGCCCCCAATTAAAAGGTTAATTTAAAGAAATTGTGGCTTTCATTTGTTCAAGAAAATCCCGTCCCCATAAATTGATTGGGATATTAGTAATATATGACAATTTGATTAGGGCCATACACTTGTAAATAGGATGCACTGACAAAAGTTTGTGTGGCATCAGTTTCACCCACTCCTAATAGTCTAGAAGGAGCCATAACCTTACCCCAATCAAGAGGCCATTCTGCAGCTCTAATGATTGAAATGTTAGCTCCGATATCTAACATGCCTGTGAAATTCTTTCCCTGTATGCATAAAGTAAGCATGAGTTTCTGATGTTCCTTTAATAAGGTGGATAGTGCAGCAGTAAGGTTGGTACTGCCAAAGCATCCCTGCCGAACTTTATCAGATGCCTTCATTGGTTTGACATGTGGTAAAAATAATAATTGTGCAAAACGTTCCCCTTTTTGTAAGTATACATTTCCCATTTTCTTAACATTTACCATACCATGTATTTCCCCTTCATAATCTTTGTCCATAACACCGGTCAATACCATTAAACTTCTCATTGTGCAGCTACTACGTCCCAAAATCAGTCCCATTGTCCTGGGTGGAATCGGGCCATAATATCCAGTGGGAATTTTGTGGGGGTTGTATAATTTTATTAGTTCCATATCATAAGGACTAGGTATATTAATGCAAGCACTCTTAGATGTAGCTGCTTGTAGCGTCATAACATTAGGTGCTCCTTTTGTAGTGGGGCTAGAGGATGGCCCCTTTATTAGTTTACCTGTTGTTTTTGTTGTGCACCGGGGTTCAAGGTGTTTCCATCCTTATCAAATTTAGAATGACATTCATTCAGCCAGTGGAACCCGTTTTTACATCTTGGACATATTCTTGGGGGTTTCTTCTTATTAGAAGTAGTATTATTTTTTCTGGTCTGTGTTGGTATGTGGCATTGTTTTTTCATATTGTTGGGCTTCCCACAGTTAAAATATTTGGCATTAGCAGCTTTTTGAACATAAAGGTTTCCAATGCCACCAATTTTGCTCTATGGGACATATATCCAATATCCCTACATGCTTTCAAATATTCCATAAGAGAGTTAGTCTCTCGAATTGGTCTAAGCATGGATTGACATTCCTCATTAGCGTTTTCAAAAGCAAGTTGTTTTAAAATAATATTTTGTAAAGTCACATCCTTAATAGATTTTTCAATTGCATCCTTTAATTTTCCTATAAATTGAGAATATTCCTCCTCATGTCCTTGAATAATCTTAACAAATGAACCATCAGAGTTAGCACAATCAACCTTTGCCCATGCCCTGCAGGCAGTTTCTTTAATGAAATGCAACATCTCAAGGGTAATATTAGCTAATTGCGCCATTACATCGGCCATAGTCCTTGTTCTAGTCAGTATATCATAAGTTAAATTGGCAGGGTTACCATGAGATTGCTGGTCAATCATCAGCTGTTGGGCCTCATCACTAATCCATATTTGCCATTGCAGTGATTGTTGAGGATTTAAAGCCATCTTTGCTACTTGAAAAAAATCATATGGCATCCAATGGTCAGCCCATCCTCTGAGAAATTCTATACAGTAAGGAGAAATAGGTCCATACAGAGTACGTGCTTTCTTAAAATTAGACAACATGCCAAAATCTATACCGTCCCAAGAATTTTGACCTTGGACGGGTTGATCAAATTGTATTGGGAAAGCAAAAGCACAAGCAGGCATCTCCCGAGGAGGAGTGAAGCGCTTAGTATGAGCAAAGTTCGCAATTGCTGTTACAGGTGGAGCAGAAGGAAAAACCTCAGATTTGGGCTGTCCGTTGAATGAAATGATCTCCGTTCTAAGTGGCTTCAGTTTTGACACATCCGGTATATATATGTCTCTAAGTTGGTTTTCTAAGGATTGTGTCTGATTGAGCATAACATTCTTATATTTCAAAGCACCTTGTATATCTTGTTCTTTAAGCTCATATTCATGTAAAGGTTGAATAGTTTTTACCTCCAAATCAACATTATGCCCTTAATTTGTTCTATGATAGCCTGTATAAGTGACCATGTAACCCTTGCTGATATGCTCACAAAACATTATTTTTAACCCTTTTCTATGTGTCTAGATTGAGTGTCCCCTTTTCTGGAAACCATGAATTATTCCAGTAAAATATAGCAGTCATTCAACTGATCTCTTGAAACATTAACACCGTTTTGTTTCAAAAAATGATGCATTATAGAAATGAAAGGAATTTTACTGCTATGTGTCCCATCCTGCTTACCTCTTTCTGCCAGGGCTTGTCGCTTTGTTCAGCCTTCCTTTCAAGTCCCTGTTCATGGCGCCACTTGTTGGGGATTTTCTCCCTGGGACTTGGAAGCGATGAACCTGAAAGAATGACACTCAGACAGTCTCTTGCAAGGACTGACAAGTTTATTTCTGCAGTCAAGCCTTTTTATAGAAGCAGGAACAAAGAGCTTAAAGTGTACGGCCAGCAGAGCACATACGGAGTTAACACATAATCAGTAAAAACATTTCAAGGACAGTGCACTCTAAGTGACTCATGTGCTTATCCCACAACCCGTTTTCTCAAGTAACATCTCTATTTATTATTAAATATTGGCGCTGAGCATAACCAAAGGCAGGAGATGTTTTTTTGTCCACAGTACACAAAGCTGGGTACTTCTGGCCCTTCGCTATTTTCCTAAGGACTTTCTCCTAATACGGCTATTTTGTACTATGCTTCCCAACAGAAATTGTGTAGAAATCGATTATTATCTCAATAACAGGAATTCAGGAAACTATTTTCATGGCATTTGTCCTTCAATCAATTCTCATATCTAATTCTTCTCCGTCAGTGTTCATATGGACTGGGAAACTCATTTAGCTATGTACCATGTGGTCTTCTGAGCTAGAATAAGCACCAAGGAGATTGCTTAAGAAGAATAATCAGCTAAGGTTTTGTGTCTATTTTTTTTTTCCTTTAAAGCTGTTGGGTTAAATATAAGTTATATTTCCATAGAATGGGAAGAAAGCACTGACTGATAGATGGGACATGAACATGTGTTCCCTCTAATCTCTTCATTGTGGTTGAATATGTGTGATCTTCTCTGCTTTCCACAATCGCTGGGCACTTAGATTTCCAGCATGGCCACTTCAGGATCTTTTTAATAACAAATACATGTGCTCCCACATATGCTTTAATCAGCACTCTCAGATGTTTCTTTTGAGACAGACCTTTCCATTATGTTGTTTACTAAAATGTAGAAAGTTTTGACATGTGTGATTTTGTTACATAGATAGTGTGTGTGTGTGTGTGTGTGTGTGTGTGTGTGTGTGTGTGATAGTTGCTCAGTCATGTCTAACTCTTTTTGAACCCTTGGACTATAGCCTGCCAGGCTCCTCTGCCCATGGAATTCCCCAGGCCAGAAAGAATACCAGAGCAGCTAGCTGTTCCCTTCTCCAGAGGATCTTCCTAACCCAGGGATCGAACTCAGGTCTCCCCCATTGCAGGTGGATTCTTTAATATTTGAGCCACCAGGGAAGCCCATAGGTAGTATAAACCCTGAGCAAAAAAGAAAAAAAAAAGTGTTTATCTACAAAGGAGAAGACTGAGTTCTGAGATGCTGTGAGATTTTTCTTTCTTCAGTAATAGGTTTTTAAAACTGTTTGTTTGCTGTTTTGTGTAAGAGGTGCTTTGACTGAGTTTGAACAACAGACAAAAAGACAAAACAAACAAAAAGAAACAACAACAACAACAAAACTCTATGTATTCTCTTGTTTAAAAAAAAGAAAAAGGAGATGAGCCTTACACCCAACTAAGGCATTGAGTTACTGTGCCAAAGTCATGCTTTTAACTTATCTGATTAATCTGATGAATTCATTTGGTAATATAAAACATTCAACGTTCCAGAATTGTATCATCTCTTTTGGTGCCATAAAATGCTAGGGAGTGTCAGTTTAGGGCCTTAAACAAAACCTTGAACATTTTTTTTTTAATTTTATTGCTTTTTTTGGTAAATAGTGGGGCAATACTAGGTAATTATTTCTGTACCCTCTAGCTGTGAGGTTTGATGGTTATTGAATGTTGAATTGGGAAGCATTACTTATATTCCAGAATTCCACACTAACTAACAAATCCTCAGTTTCATTCTGCTCCTTGTGTTTTGGTAAACTCTGGTTCATTTAATTTAGTGAACATCGTCACTTTTTTTGCTATCTCCCGGATCCAAGTGAAAAAAAAATTTGTAAAAGGCAGAGGGGAAAGAATAGCTTTAGTGCAGAGAGAAAATTGTTTCCTTTCTGAGGCGTGAAGGTGTCACATCCTCTACATCCGGCTGTTTAATGGAAAATCCAGGTAGTAAAGACCAAAGAGGACAAATTTTGTGTCTTTGTCTTTTTATTTCACTGTCTCTGCCAGCCAGATGGGGAAGACTGAATATGAATAATTGCATCTTATTAAGAAAGCCATTTTTGAAATTTTGGGGAATTTTGTCTTTTCCTCAAACAGAAAGGAGCAGATTTTACAAAAATTTCAGTGACTTGTAAGTGATAAAATTAAAATAAACACCAAAATATTCTTATCACTTAAATTCAGGGTGAGCACTGAGTCAAATAATAAAATTGAAAACAAAAGTCTTTAATGTCAATACATAGCAATTATTCTTAGTGTCCAACTTCCATTAAAGGTTGAAGAAGAAAAGAAACACAGAAGTAGTGAAGTGGAAATATCAGAGAACATATGTGATGCTGCTGATGAGAGTAGATTGTTTCAGCAGAGAAAGAGTGGAGGAAACAGCAACCAGTAGTTTCCTGCTATGCAGAATGAGGGTTCTGATAAGTAATCCTATATCAATATTTAACAGCACGTCCCTTGTTATGTTCCTATAAAATAATTTCTAACTTGAGCTAATGTTTGTGATGTACAGATTTTATGTTTTACTAGAGATATAGTTGTTTTTAATACTCTTGTCCTTTAGCCTTATTTCTAGAGTTCCTTTGTTAACATACCACCATGTTACATATTAGAGTATTCCGGATGTGACTGCATATTTTCCTTAATCAGTGTGTTGTATATTTAAATTTGTTTTGTCACTAATGAACATCCTTTCATTTCAGTTTGAGGACTTCTTTCAGCATTTCTCATGAGGCGGGACTAGTGATGAACTCCATCAGGTTTGTTTTGTCTGGGACAGTTTTTATTTCTCTTTCATTTCTGAAAGACAACTTTTCTAGAAAGAGTACTCTTGGCTGACAGGTTTTTCTCTTCTAGCACTTTGAGTATGTCCATGGAGGGAGGCCAAATTGCTGCTGGTGGTGGAAGAACCGATGTTCTCCAACATCATGTGGGTGGTTTAAAAGTGAGCTCTCCTCCCCTGGCCAAATATCTCCTTGGTTTCTTCTTTCATGGTATATGTGCCTCATGTCATTTAAAATACCACCTAAATTAAGTGTGGCTTTTTTCTGTGAATTCTCTTTTTCATTTATTTTTGGCTGCTCTGGGTCTTTGCTGCTGCAGTGCTTGGGCTTCTCAGTGTGGTGGCTTCTCTTATTGCTGAGCGTGGGCTCTAGGGTGCTGGCTTCAGTAGCTGTGTAGCACGGTTTAGTTGCACCATGGCATGCAGGATCTTCCCTGACCAGGAATGAAACACCTTCCCCCTTTATTGGTAGGTGGACTCCTAAGCACTGGACCACCAGGGAAGTCCCTAAATTCACCATTATTATATTTAGAAGCAAAACAAAAAAAATATAGTGTAAATCTACTTATGACTCCCATGTCTAAGAGTCAAGGCACTTAGCCAGTGGACTCCAGGTTTTCAGTGTAGCCCTTGAGGTTCTTCTCAGTGTCTTTCCAGATGCATCTCTCTATTTTCTTCCATGTATTTTGTGCTCTTCCTTCCAGGTTCCTCGGAAAGAACCCAGATGCCCTGTGCCTGATGTTTGTGCTCACATTCGAATCTCCAAGTAGAATGATTTTCTCCCTTTTCTGTTTCTTATGACCTCCTCTCTTCACTTCTTCTGCAAATCCTTCCTTATTTCACTTATCACTTTCATATGTCAAGTTTTATATATCATATTGTATCATAATCATATCTGTGTTTGAAGGAAGAATTTGTTTTCTTGCATATGGTTGGTACTCTATAACTGTCTTGTGAATTAATCAATGACTTAAGATGGGTAAGAGTTGGAATCTTATAATAATTGATTGTTTTTTATTCCTTATCAGTTGAATTATTATAAAACATTGGCTTTTTTGTGGAGTTTTTAAAGTAGAGATCCTGGTTTGCACAGGAAAGAAGTAAAGAAAAAGAAGAATGACAAATGGACACTGGAAGAACATGTGATGGCACCAATATTTGAAAAGACATGACTGGTGGTCTGCTGCACGTGAATGATGACAGCATTTTAAGGTAAGTGGATCAGGTTGATGATAGGTATATTCTCCAGATTCCTTGTTTGTAGGGGAAGAAATATTAGCACTGAATACTTCTTCTGGAAATAGAGCAGCATTATAGAGTGCTCAGGCCTAAACAAGAGATTGCTCAACTCTAGTGGACGAACGCTGCTGAAAGGTTAAGGTGAGGGCCAGTGCCTTTGGCCAGGAAGTCATTTCAGTAAATAGTCCCCTTGGAAGCTGGACTGTAATGAATACACGTAAACATTCAGTAAGGAATGTTATTGGGACAGGCAATGAAGAACTGGATGGTAACTGAAGAGGAATGTGGAGTTCACAGTTGTTACTTGTTTTATGCTAAGAAGGGAACTTTTAGAGTATGTATGCTATTGGAGGGAGAAGGCAATGGCAACCCACTCCAGTACTCTTGCCTGGCAAATCCCATGGACGGAGGAGCCTGGTAGGCTGCAGTCCATGGGGTCACTAGGAGTCGGACACTACTGAGCGACTTTACTTTCACTTTTCACTTTCATGCATTGGAGAAGGAAATGGCAACCCACTCCAGTGTTCTTGCCTGGAGAATCCCAGGGAAGGGGGAGCCTGGTGGGCTGCTGTCTATGGGGTCGCACAGAGTCGGACACGACTGAAGTGACTTAGCAGTAGCAGCAGCATGCTATTGGAAATGAGCCAGCAGAGGGCGTGTTTGTTTAGTTTAGTCTTGTTTGCATTTCCAATACTAGAAAGCTTATTGATTGTATGACATTATCTTTAAACTATTACAGTGAACTAATTGTACATACTACTTCTGTTCATGTGTAGTTTTATGGTAAAGGCTTGTTCATTGGTTCTGAAGTGTAATATTTCTATGTAATGGAATATGCAGATGATTGCTTAAGTTAATTCTATCATATATAGATTTTCAAAAATTACATAATTGTGAATTTATAAACACTTAGGCTCTACTGAATAGGATATGGTCATTCCTTGATGATTCTAGTTGACAGTAGCATGATGAGTAGCTATGATTTTGTAAGGTGCTCTGAAACATCACATCATATTAACTTCATAATTGTTTATAGATTCCAGGGAAAAGGGAAAGATTTTGTTTATATTCAATAGAAAAACATTATTAACAATCTTTCACAAATTATTCCTTTTGCATGATAAAGATCTAAATGACAAAACCCGTGCTTCCTTTACTAAGCGTGTCATTAACACATAATGTGTGCTCAATACATGTATGTCAGATACATGAAGAAACAGCAGAATGGGTGAATGAATGCCTATTGATGAATTTCTTTACAGAAAACAAAACTTTATTGACAGTAGATTTGCAGGCTTGCCTACCTCTGAAGTCTTTTTAATTTTTGAGAAATATGTTTTAAGATTCAGAAATTATTATTTATAGCTATAGCTATACCTGAAATAATACTATAGATTCATTTGCTATCATATTACTTAGAAAGACTTTTCAATATTACTTTATCAGCATATTTTGGAAGAGCAGTGTTGAAGCCAAACTTCCTGGCTTTGAATTCTGGGTCTGTTGGTGACATGCTGAGTGGGCTTGGGCAAGTTCCTCAGCCTTTGTGTGCTCCATTTCTTCCTATACCTATATCTCAGAATGACTGTGGGGATGAAAATGCTTTTAGGACATGTCAGGTGCTTCTAATAATGTATGGCCAATGCATAGGATGTCCTCAAAAAGCTAATATCTTGGTTATTCAAATGGATTTCTTTCTTAGAAGGACTGAAGGAATACCTCCCAGATAGGTCATATTGCCATAAAAGTTAGTTCTTATGGAAAAGAACAGGTGCCAAAAACACTGGTATACTGTTTCCTATCACACAACACAAGTAACTTTATGTTTTTCCTTTTCCTTGGATCTAACTTTAATACTTTATTAATATTACTGACATTTTCTGTGTCCTTTAATGCTGCTCTTATTTATTTCTGCATCCTTTATAGACAATTACTTGCCAATGCAAAGAGTTATATAAAAAAGAAAAGTTGAGGTATTGTTTGTATTTTTGAATATTTAATATTAGCCTGAAAAGAATCATTTGTTCTTTTAGGCCTGCAAGGAAAACACTGTATGAAAAGAAGAAGGTATAGTAAAAAAAAAAAAAAAAAAAAAAAAAGAACTCTCAAAAATATTATCCTTGTCGAAAATACTTTGTCAAAGGAATAGTGGTAAAATAGAAAGTCTTCCTTTGTTGTAAAGAAGTTTACTTTGAACACATCATTTAGAAACACTGTTGATATTGTTGATTTTTGCTATGGTCTCTTTTGTTTCTTTTGCATTTATTTCTGCTCTTATTTTTAAGATTTCTTTCCTTCTACTAACCCTGGGGTTCTTCATTTCTTCCTTTTCTAGTTGCTTTAGGTGTAGAGTTAGGTTATTTATTTGACTTTTTTCTTGTTTCTTGAGGTGTGCCTGTATTGCTATGAACTTTCCCCTTAGGACTGCTTTTACCGTGTCCCACAGGTTTTGGGTTGTTGTGTTTTCATTTTCATTCGTTTCTATGCAAATTTTGATTTCTTTTTTGATTTCTTCTGTGATTTGTTGGTTATTCAGCAGTGTGTTGTTCAGCCTCCATATGTTGGATTTTTTAATAGTTTTTCTCCTGTAATTGAGATCTAATCTTACTGCATTGTGGTCAGAAAAGATGCTTGGAATGATTTCTATTTTTTTGAATTTACCAAGGCTAGCTTTATGGCCCAGGATGTGATCTATCCTGGAGAAGGTTCCATGTGCGCTTGAGAAGAAGGTGAAATTCATTGTTTTGGGATGAAATGTCCTATAGATATCAATTAGGTCTAACTGGTCTATTGTATCATTTAAAGTTTGTGTTTCCTTGTTAATTTTCTGTTTAGTTGATCTATCCATAGGTGTGAGTGGGGTATTAAAGTCTCCCACTATTATTGTGTTATTGTTAATTTCTTCTTTCATACTTGTTAGCATTTGTCTTACATACTGCGGTGCTCCCGTGTTGGGTGCATATATATTTATAATCGTTATATCTTCTTCTTGGATTGATCCTTTGATCATTATATAGTGTCCATCTTTGTCTCTTTTCACAGTCTTTGTTTTAAAGTCTATTTTATCTGATATGAGTATTGCTACTCCTGCTTTCTTTTGGTCCCTATTTGCATGGAAAATCTTTTTCCAGCCCTTCATTTTCAGTCTGTATGTGTCCCCTGTTTTGAGGTGGGTCTCTTGTAGAAAAAAAAAAAAAAAGAAACACTGTTGATAAAGTTATCCTTTTGATAAAAATCTCTTCTTTTAAGAAATGTCTGTTTTTGTTTTGATACGGAGATTTATCACCTCTGTACACTTGGTGTATTTATACAGATTTTAAGGACATTGTGAAACAGTATTGTTTACGTGCAGGTCTGCTAAGCTGCTACGTCACTTCAGTCGTGTCTGACTCTGTGCGACCCCATGAACGGCAGCCCACCAGACTCCCCTGTCCCTGGGTTTCTCCAGGCAAGAACACTGGAGTGTGCTGCCATTTCCTTCTCCAATGCATGAAAGTGAAAAGTCAAAGTGAAGTCGCTCAGTCGTGTCCAACTCTTAGCGACCTCATGGACTGCAGCCTACCAGGCACCTCTGTGTAAGTCAAAGAACAAATTAATTACGTGAATGAACTGGATTACTTAACTCAGTCGTCCAAGACTTTCTGAGGATGGTGACTTGCTTTACTCGATGAATTCCACATTGCAAATAAAACCTCTCAATGTGGGGTGTAAAGGTAGGACCGCAGTATAAATGTTAATGGAAAGCCTGTCTGTGTATAGAGTAGTGATATATGCACACCTTGTCAGTACTGCTCTAGAGCCAGGGATATGTTACAGTGCTGTACATCTCAGAAGTTTGATTTGCATTAAAAAGACATGAAAGTGAGTGTATACTCTGAGCCACAGGCCTATGATAATCTCACTCACTGTACCTTCTGTTGACTCTTCTTCTTTCCTATGCCTTCACCCATGGTCAGGTCAGCATCATTTTCCTCCTAGACTAACTGAAATAATCTCAGGACTTCTTTCTGTGCCACTCCACCTGGCAGAACCTTGGTCTGCACAGCAACTGTAATTATTGCCTATTTTTAAACATTCAGGTCTCATCATGCTACCCCCTTGCTTCAAGCCCAACTGTTGCCTCTCTTTGCTGCATGATTAAAGATCACAATTGTGTGGTTCCATTTCGTTTTAGTTTTCACCCTTCTTTCTACATGAATTCTAGAATCAGCTTGTTAGTTCCCTAAAATGTCTTCTAGTCTTAACGTTTTCATTTTCCTTCAGTTCAAAATACTTTGTACTTTCTCTTTTCATTACCTTTTTGATCCAAGGGTTATTTAGATCTGTGTGATTTAGTTTCCAAATATTGAGAGTTTTCCAGAGATCCTTCTGTGGCTCTTGCTTCTCATGATTCGATACGTGCATCCAGAGGGGCTCTGGGGCTAGGATTGATTATTTCCTGCCTTAGGAATTTTCCAGCCTAGCTCATGAGAATAGATAGAATTCCTGGGACTGAGTGAGCACCAGTCACAAGTTCCTATAGTCTTTTCAGATGGTTTCTCCCTGGTCTCAGGTGGTTTCTCCCAGATGGGCTCTGTTCGTTCCTCTGCTGAATACCTGAGGGGCTCCTCCTCAGATCTCCAGGGTACTTTTTCTCTCTCTTCCACTCTCTCCTCTCTGCAGTTCTAATCTGTGATCTCTGCCCACTTTGGTTCACCAGACTGTCAGCTTCATCGCCTCCTGTCAGGGAGTCTGGCTAACTCAGCTTCCATTCCTTCTCCCTGTGTTGGGGCCTGGAAATTCTCTCAAGGCAGTGAGCTGGGGCATTCCTTAGGCTAACCTCATGTGTTTCCAGGATCATTGTCTTTCATTCCCTGAAGTCTTTTGTCATGAAAATTATTGTTTAATATATTTTGTCAGCGTTGTTTTTGCTCGCTCCACTCAGGAAGGTAAATCAGTAGCTGTTCACTCTGTCCTGGTTAAAAACATAATGGGAGCTGGAGACTGTCCACAGGGTTGTTCTTCCTACTCTAAGTAAGTAAGTACTACTTCCTGCTCATCCTTCATTTCTCAGTGTGACATCTCTTCCCCAAGGAAATCTTTCCTGGACCCAGTCTATGTCATGTTCTGTTATGTGATCATAGAACTCTCTTTTCTTAGAGTATCTATCTGAGCTCATAATTATTTTATTTGTCTTTGTCTTCTACTAGACTTCAAGCTAAACAAAACCCAGGGGCATCTTTTTTATTTGCAGAGCTTTAGAATATTTTCCATATTATGGACCCTTAATGCTTGTTCAATGCATGGATGAGTGAACGTGAATTGCACAGTCCTTTATACTCAAAAATTACTCACATAAATTCTTGTTTGTTAGTTTCTATCTTTGTTTTCTTCATCATGCAGGTTCTGTTGGCTTGTTGAAAATTCAGGATACATTTCTTTTGAATGAAAGACTAGTAGATTTTCAAAGAAGCCACTGTGAACTACTTAGAGGAGAATTTTACAGAATGAAAAGTAAGATTTGTGGGCTACAAAAAGAGCTGTCAGAAACCAAAGAAGTGAAATCACAGTTAGAGCATCAGAAAGTGGAGTGGGAACGAGAGCTCAGCAGCTTGAGGTACTGTACACCTCACTTTTAAAGAAATATTTGAATTATTGTTTCCTTTAATACTGCAGAGACGTAGACATGTTATAAGGACTAACATCCTCTAGGATTTTACAGAGGAGAAAGTTTTAGTAGTATTGTGGAGTGTGAAATTCTTGGAAATAATATAGCATTTTCTTAACAGTGAATGCTTCCAATAACTTAATGTATATTTTTCCCAATCATCATTTTCATGAGCATACAGAAGTCCACCATAATGGAAACCCCATTAAATATTTACCAAATTGACTTTCAGTTGTTTTTCACTTTTCTGCATTCTATTTAATACTGCAAGGAACACCTTTTCTATAAATTCATTTCTACCTTTCTAATTATTTTAAATACATTTTCTTTAATAATATCATATAATTTGGTCAAAATATGAGAACTTTTATTTTTGTGGTTATGCTTTTTTTTTTAATTTTATTTTATTTTTAAACTTTACATAACTGTATTAGTTTTGCCAAATATCAAAATGAATCCGCCACATGAGAACTTAAAAATGGTCTGTGATCTATATTTCTAAACTATTCTTAGGAAAGTTTATATTACTTTACATTCCCATCCACAGATTTATGAAGTAGCCATTTTTCTCAAGAGAAAATGAGGACAGAATTTATGCAGTTTTATTCTTAACCCTCTGTCTGAAAACAGTGACCATTATTAAGTGTTTTTCATTGTATTCCCCCCATGTTTACTATTTTAAAAATTGTGAAGAGGGAACAAAAGTTATTGCAGCCGTGAATAATATCATGATTTTCTAAGAAGAGTTTTAAATTTTGCAGATTCATCTTAAAGCAAGAAGAAGAGAATAGAAGAAATGCTGAGATGTTTTATGAAAAAATGAGGGAGCATTTAAGAAGAAAAGAAGACCAATATAGTAAAGAAGTTGAAGTGAAACAGCACCTAGAACTCACTTTCCAAGCAGTAGAAGTGAAAGTGAAGACTGAGAGAAATGATCTGAATCAGGTAGAGTAATCTTTGGTGAAAATTTCAAATTTCTAACACGATTTTATCAATATTATTTATAATATCCCCCTTTTAAAAAATACCATTTATTTAAATAAATAATGGTATTTTTTAAAAAGGGGGATATTATAAATAATATTGATAAAATCGTGTTAGAAATTTGAAATTTTCACCAAAGATTACTCTACCTGATTAGTGTCATTTTGTTTAGTGTTATAGGAAATTTTAGGTTAATTGTTAAAAACAAAAGAAAAGAAATTCAACGTTCCCAAAGTAACAAGGCCAGAAATAAGAATTGTATGATCCTGACATGCTGGGTGCACTTTTTCGAGCAGAGGGAGGAAGAGGTCACGTCAGTAGCTCACACAATAGATCCTGAGAAACCACAGGGTTGAGAATGGTGTAGAAACTGGAGGTTAAGCTCTCAGCCCACCTCAGGCAACCAATCCTTCAGCCTTGATGGACCATTCATGAGTGAATAGGTCTAGAAGAGAAGGGGCACTGGGAGGGAAGATCGTGCCTAATTTTACATCAACTTGCCTCTGGCCTTCAATCTGGCAGGTGGCTGAGGGTCGTGGACCCCCCCTCCCTCTGTGTCCGTCAGCCCTCCAGTCCACCTGCCCCATGAACAGCTCAGAGCTGGCTCCAGCTTTCCCAGATGGTTCTCCCTCACAGCGGAGTCCTCAAGGACAGGTGTTAACTGGCATCCTTGAGAGGTGCAGGAATTTTTTTCCAGCATTTGGTAGAAACCAGACACTCTTGAAGTTGGTTGTCCTTCCTTCTGCAGAGTTCTCAAGTGGCATCTCACAGCAGAGGAATTTGCTTCCACACCCGATGTCCCTCTCAAACTTGGACTGTGTCCCATCCCCGAGGTCCTAGCAACAGATCTCCCACAACAAAAAGCTCTCGGGAAGAGCTCGGGAAAGTAGTATTTGTAATTCAAATCCATTTGTCTAGAGCAATCAGGTAGTGACATACAATGGCCTCATCGAAGGAGAGGCCTTTAATATTTTCCATAGGAATCAATCTCAAATCTTTTCTGACTATCTCAGAGGAGCCGGCACCCTGATTGTGGTTTAGGCAAGGAAGACCATATATGGTCCACCATCGACTGCACTACCTGACCAAGTTCCTCTGCTTTGGAGTGAATGTGTCGGTCACTCCATGCACGTCGTCACCTTCAGTTTCTGAATCAGAGTCCATTCTTGGCTGCACTGTCATTTCTTTAACCAATACCCTGTCAACGACCTTTTCACATCATTTACTGTTTTTTATTTTGTAAAAACTGTGGCATCAGTTGTAAAAACACTTTTGAACACTTTAAAAACTTGTTTCTTTAGAATAAACTTACAAAAGTGCCTCCCCCGCACCAAGGGGTCGGGGGAAACTCTTGCTACCAATTAAAGATATTCTGGGTTTTGGTAATTATTTCACTTCCTCGATTGATCATTAGATTAGTTTATCACTTCCCCTAATGGTAAGGAGGAAACTATAGGCAGTTCAGAGACCACATTTTGGATGTGATTCTTCTACTTGTGAGAAAATGAGCCCTCTGCTCTGTGAGTGTCCTATTTCAGTACAAGGAACTTTTGAAAACAGTGATAGATATGGCATAATATATATTTAGTGATAGTTATTAAGTGCTTTTCATTGTATTTTTCCCATCTTACTATTTTAAACATGGAGAGATAATGAAAGTTATTGCAGCAGCAAATAATCTCATAGTTTTCTAAAAGCTTTCTAAATTTTAGCTTATTTACCATTAGTGTATGTACCATGAATTAAATAGGAAGCTTATTTTGTATTGATATGTTTGTACTAGAAACATGTGGTTTGATGTAAGAAGACTAGTAGAGTCCAAAGACCTGGAGAAAAGGCTGCAGCTTACTCATATTTTTAACTTTTTCCTTTCCAGAATCATTACAGCTCATGAGTTAATTAATGTTTGTATAAGTGCCTAGTACAGTTGTCAATAGGTGTAATTCTTGTAATTGCCTATTAAAATGTTAGAAGGTAGCATATTTTCAAGGAAAAACTTCTGTACAAAATTTAGTCTATTTATACAGAGTTAAGGCTCTTACTGTGAAGTAGATGTATAGGAGGTATCAAATGCAGCATTTATAAACCTAGCAAGTGGTGCTGTTTATTGAATTATAGTTGATTAACAATATTCTGTTAGTTTCAGGTATACAGCACAGCTACTTAGATATATATGTATATGTGTGTGTATATTATATAAATGGGGCTTCCCTGCTGTTTCAGACTGTAAAGAATCTGCCTGCAATGCAGGAGACCTGGATTCAGTCCTTGGGTTGGGAAGATCCCCTGGAGAAGATGGAGAAGGCAATGGCACCCCACTCCAGTACTCTTGCCTGGAAAATCGCATGGGCAGAGGAGCCTGGTAGGCTGCAGTCTGTGGGGTCGCTAAGAGTCAGACACGACCGAGTGACTTCACTTTCATGCATTGGAGAAGGAAATGACAACCCACTCCAATGTTCTTGCCTGGAGAATCCCAGGGACGGGGGAGCCTGGTGGGCTGCAGTCTATGGGGTCACACAGAGTTGGACACGACTGAGGCAACTTAGCAGCAGTAGCAGCAGCAGCCTGGAGAAGGAAATGGCTACCCATTCCAGTATTCTTGCCTGGGAAATTCCATGGACAGAGGAGCCTAGCAGGCTATAGTCTATGGGGTCCCAAAGAGTTGGACATGACTGAGTGACTAATACACATACACACTCACTCACACACATGCTTACATGTACACACATATTCTGTTTCAGATTCTTATTGCAGAATATTAAGTGTAGTTCCTTATGTTGTACAGTATATCTCTGTTGGTTATTTTATATCTACTAGTGTGTATATGTTAATCCCAACATCCTAATTTATCCCTTCCCCTACCCTGCTTTCCCCTGTGGTCACCGTAAGTTTGTTTTCTGTGTCTATGAGTCTCTTTCTGTTGTGTGAATAAGTTCATTTTAGATTCAACGTATAAGCAGTATGATATAATACTTGTCTTTGTCTGACTTACATCACTTAGGGTGATAATGTCTAGGTCCGTCCCTGTTGCTTCAAATAGCATTATTTCATTCTTTTTTATGGCTTACTAGTTTTCCATTATATAAATATTCCACATCAGATGCAAATTTTAAGTGTAGACAGATCTATGAATCTTTTATTTTAAGCCTTTTGGGTTTGTTGTAGTTGAGAGAGAAGCCTTTCCAGTTTTGAGCTTTTTGAAAATCTCTTGGGATTTTTTTTTTTTTTTTACTTCATGAATTCATTGTCTTCCATTAAATTTTTGAACCTTTGGGAGTTTCTGCTTGTATAAAGTCTGAGGATTGAATTGAACCTTATTTGTTCCTGTTGGAGACACACTTGGTGCAGTCTTTTAATTGTATAAACATACAAGTTAGACTTTCATTTCCGAAGAAATCATGGAATGTCACTTTACTGAGTACTAGCTAAAAATATCCTTTGTTTCACTTAGGTTTATGATAGTTGTGAAGAAACAAAAGACCTGTTGCACAAAAAGCACATGCTGCAGGAGGAAATTTCCATGCTAAGACGAGATAGATGCACTGAAAAATCAGCACTGGGAAAAGGAAGAGAACTATTTTGAGGACATTGAAATTCTCAAAGTAAAGAATGATGACAAATGATAAAGAATGATGATAAAAAATTCAAAAGGCAATAAAACTGAATGAGGAAATGTTAACAAAGACTATATCCCACTATACAGGCCAGCTTAATGCTCTGACAGCTGAGAATACGATGCTAAACTCTAAGCTGGAAAACAAAAAAGAAAGTAAACAGAGATTGGAAACGGAAGTGAAATCCTACCATTCTAGACTGGCTGCTGCCTTACATGATCATGATCAAGGTCAAACATCAAAAAGAGATCTGGAACTTACCTTCCAGACAGCAAGAGACTAGTGGTTATGCTTGTGGGGCAAAATGAAGTACGATGTGGCTAATCTAAAAGATAACAAGGAGACGCTTTCCCAGCAACTATGTACAGTGGAAAGTATCTTCAATAAGCTGAAAGTCAAGCTGCATCACACGAGAGATGATCTTAGAGAAAAGACTTTGATGTTAGAACGTGTCCACAGAGATCTAAGCCAATCAGAGTGTCAAAAGCAGGAAATTGAACACATGTATCAGAATGAACAAGGCAAAGTGAATACATACCTTGGAAAGCAGGAATCCTTAGAGGAGAGATTATCTCAACTCCAGAGTGAAAACATGTTGCTCCGACAGCAACTGGGAGCCGACAGTAAAGAGAAGACGGTCATTAGCATCCAAGAACAGTTTCAGCAGATTGTGAGAAAACTTCAGGCCAATATGAGAAACAAGTTCTGATGCTGGAGAAAAGAAACAAGGAGTTAATCAAGGAATGAAATCATTTAAAAGAGAGAGTGTATTGGTACAAAAATGAGAAAACAGAAGAAGTGAGTATCCAGAAGGAGAAATAATTCTCAGACTTCCTGAAAGAAAGTTCAAAGTGATTCTTGATTCTGGCTAAATGTTGAATCTAGTTGAATATAAAAAATACACAGGCTGTGAATCTATGGTCTCTAAACCAGCCTAAAAGCATACCTTGTATCCAGCAAATAAAAATTAGACCAAAGAAATCCTTTACTTTGAGTAGGGACATCGTGTCATTTATGAAATGTTAAGAGATTTAGTTCTAAATTGTTAACATAGACAGGTACTAGTAATTTACTCTTTATTAAGGTAATAATTTTAATCTTTATGTTATCACATTACAGTATTATGAAGAAGCAGATAAATGCAATGCTCAAACCTTAAATGAATATGTCAAAATGAAGCTTCAGTTACCTGGATTATATTGATAGTCAATTCCAGGTTTCCCAGAGGCTGTATTTTATATATCGTACTTTGGCTTCAGTAGCTTGTCATAGCTTTTTGTTATATTTGTTGATAAAATTTTATTTTTATTCATGTAAATTTGAGTTAATATGGGAATCATTTTAGCCTTGAATCATTTATTCTTAAAGCCTCTCAATTCTTCAAATGCATCTTAGTTAGTTAGTTCAGTCACTCAGTCATGTCCGAATCTTTGCAACCCCAAGAATCACAGCACACCAGGCCTCCCTGTCCATCACCAACTCCCGGAGTTCACTCAGACTTACATCCATCGAGTCAGTGATGCCATCCAGCCATCTCATCCTCTGTCATCCCCTTCTCCTCCTGCCCCAATACCTCCCAGCATCAGAGTCTTTTCCAAAGAGTCAACTCTTCGCATGGGGTGGCCAAAGTACTGGAGTTTCAGCTTTAGCATCATTCCTTCCAAAGAAATCCCAGGGACAATCTCCTTCAGAATGGACTGGTTGGATCTCCTTGCAGTCCAAGGGACTCTCAAGAGTCTACTCCAACACCACAGTTCAAAAGCATCAATTCTTCAGCACTCAGACTTCTTCATAGTCTAACCCTCACATCCATACATGACCACAGGAAAAACCATAGCCTTGATTAGATGGACCTTTGTTGGCAAAGTAATGTCTCTGCTTTTGAATATGCTATCTAGGTTGGTCATAACTTTCCTTCCAAGGAGTAAGTGTCTTTTAATTTCATGGCTACAGTCACCATCTGTAGTGATTTTGGAGACGCAAAAAATAAAGTCTGACACTGTTTCCACTGTTTCCCCATCTATTTCCCATGAATGATGGGACCAGATGTCATGATCTTCGTTTTCTGCATGTTGAGCTTTAAGCCAAGTGTTTCACTCTCCACTTTCACTTTCATCAATAGGCTTTTTAGTTCCTCTTCACTTTCTGCCATAAGGGTGGTGTCATCTGCATATCTGAGGTTGTTGATATTTCTCCCAGCAATCTTGATTCCAGCTTGTGTTTCTTCCAGCCCAGAGTTTCTCGTTATGTACTCTGCATATAAGTTAAATAAGCAGGGTGACAATATACAGCCTTGACGTACTCTTTTTCCTATTTGGAACCAGTCTGTTTTTCCATGTCCAGTTCTAACTGTTGCTTCCTGACCTGCATACAGATTTCTCAAGAGGCAGGTCAGGTGGTCTGGTATTCCCATCTCTGTCAGAATTTTCCACAGTTTATTATGATCCACACAGTCAAAGGCTTTGGCATAGTCAATAGAGCAGAAATAGATATTTCTCTGAAACTCCATTGCTTTTTCCATGATCCAGCGGATGTTGTCATTTTGATCTCTGGTTCCTCTGCCTTTTCTAACCAGCTTGAACATCAGGAAGTTCACAGTTCACGTATTGCTGAAACCTGGCTTGGAGATTTTTGAGCATTACTTTACTAGCATGTGAGATGAGAGCTCTTGTGTGGTAGTTTGAGCATTCTTTGGCATTGCCTTTCTTTGGGATTGGAATGAAAACTGACCTTTTCCAGTCCTGTGGCCACTGCTGAGTTTTTCAAATTTGCTTGCATATTGAGTAGGATGTCAAGAAACACCTGAAGTAACAGGCAAATTTGGCTTTGGAATATGGAATGAAGAAAGGGAAAGACTAATAGAGTTTTGTTAGAAAGTGCACTGGTCATAGTAAGCACCCATTTCCAACAACACAAGAGAAGATTCTACATGTGGACATCACCAGAGGGTCAACACCGAAATCTGATTGATTATATTTTTTGCAGCCAAAGATGGAGAAGCTGTATACAGTCAACAGAAACAAGACCAGGAACTGACTGTGGCTCAGAATATGAACCCCTTATTGCCAAATTCAGACTTAAATTGAAGAAAGTAGGGAAAACCACTAGACCATTCAGGTATGACCTAAATCAAATCCATTATGATTATACAGTGGAAGTGATAAATAGATTTAAGGGCCCAGATCTGATAGATAGAGTGGCTGATGAACTATGGATGGAAGCTCGTGATATTGTACAGGAGACAGGGATCAAGACCATCCCCATAGAAAAGAAATGCAAAAAAGCAAAATGGCTGCCTCAGGAGGCCTTACAAACATCTGTGAAAAGAAGAGAAGTGAAAAGCAAAGGAGAAAAGGAAAGATATAAGCATCTGAATGCAGAGTTCCAAAGAATAGAAAGAAGAGATAAGAAAGCCTTCCTCAGTGAACAATGCAAAGAAATAGAGGAAAATACCAGAATAGGAAAGACTAGAGATCTCTTCAAGAAAATTAGAGATACCAAGGGAATATTTCATGCAAAGATGGGCTTGATAAAGGACAGAAATTGTATGGACCTAACAGAAGCAGAAGATATCAAGAAGAGGTAGCAAGAATACACAGAAGAACTATACAAAAAAGATCTTCACAACCCAGATAATCACGATGGTGTGATCACTAACCTAGAGCCAGACATCCTGGAATGTGAAGTCAAGTGGGCCTTAGAAAGTATCACTACGAACAAAGCTAGTGGAGGTGATGGAATTCCAGTTGCCCTATTTCAAATCCTGAAAGATGATGCTGTGAAAGTGCTGCACCTAATATGCCAGCAAATTTGGAAAACTCAGCAGTGGCCACAGGACTGGAAAAGGTCAGGTTTAATTTCCATCCCAAAGAAATGTAATGCCAAAGAATGCTCAAACTACTGCACAATTGCACTCATCTCACAGGCTAGTAAAGTAATGCTCAAAATTCTCCAAGCAAGGCTTCAGCAATACGTGAACTGTGAACTTCCAGTTGTTCAAGCTGGTTTTATAAAAGGCAGAGGAACGAGAGATCAAATTGCCAACATCTGCTGGATCATGGAAAAAGCAAGAGAGTTCCAGAAAAACATCTATTTCTGCTTTATTGACTATGCAAAAGCCTTTGACTGTGTGGATCACAATAAACTGTGGAAAATTCTGAAACAGATGGGAATACCAGGCCACCTGACCTGCCTCTTGAGAAACTTGTATGCAGGTCAGGAAGCAACAGTTAGAACTGGACATGGAAAAACAGACTGGTTCCAAATAGGAAAAGGAGTACGTCAAGGCTGTATATTGTCACCCTGCTTATTTAACTTATATGCAGAGTACATCATGAGAAACTCTGGGCTGGAAGAAACACAAGCTATAATCAAGATTGCCGGGGGAAATATCAACAACCTCAGATATGCAGATGACACCACCCTTATGGCAGAAACTGAAGAGGAACTAAAAAGCTTCTTGATGACAGTGAAAGTGGAGAGTGAAAAAGTTGGCTTCAGAAAACGAAGATCATGGCATCTGGTCCCATCATTCATGGGAAATAGATGGGGAAAGAGTGGAAACAGTGTCAGACTTTATTTTTTGGGTCTCCAAAATCACTACAGATGGTGACTGTAGCCATGAAATTAAAAGATGCTTACTCGTTGGAAGGAAAGTTATGTCCAACCTTGATAGCATATTCAAAAGCAGAGACATTACTTTGCCAACAAAGGTCCATCTAATCAAGGCTATGGTTTTTCCTGTGGTCATGTATGGATGTGAGTGTTGGACTGTGAAGAAGGCTGAGTGCCAAAGAATTGATGCTTTTGAAGTGTGGTGTTGGAGAAGACTCTTGAGAGTCCCTTGGACTGCAAGGAGATCCAACCAGTCCATTCTGAAGGAGATTGTCCCTGGGATTTCTTTGGAAGGAATGATGCTAAAGCTGAAACTCCAGTACTTTGGCCACCCCATGCGAAGAGTTGACTCATTGGAAAAGACTCTGATGCTGCAAGGGATTGGGGGCAGGAGGAGAAGGGGACAACAGAGGATGAGATGGCTGGATGGCATCACTGATTCGATGGACATGAGTTTTCAGTGAACTCCGGGAGTTGGTGATGGACAGGGAGGCCTGGCGTGCTTCGATTCATGGGTCACAGAGAGTCAGACACGACTGAGCGACTAAACTGAACTGAACAGGTTCTGGGAGGGCGGTCACACTGGAGTCTATGCACGTGTTACACCAGGTTCAGAATCTTGTTGGGGATGTAATCCTGGATATTTTGTAACTGTGACCTCAGGTACCGGATGAAGGGTGTCCTCTGGAGATAGCAAATATTTAACCCTAGGTACAGGGTCTGGGTGGGGGTTCACATTTGAGACTGTGGACATGTGACCCAGGTACAAGATCTGGGAAATGACAGCACCCCGGAGAATATGGACATCTGTCACCAGGTATTGGGTCTGAGAGAATGCAATATGGGAGAGACTAGATATGTGACCCCAAATATAGTGCCTGGGTGAGGTCACCCTGGGGACTGAAGACATGTGATCTCAGATAAAGTGTCTGGGACAGTGTCACCCTGGAAACTGTAGACATGTAACACCAGCATATGTTCTGGGAAGGGAGCTCACAATGGAAACTGTGGCTGTGTCATCCCAGGTGCTTGGACTAATGTGATAGTGTCACCCTTAAGTCTGTGGACTGTATCCACAGGTATGGATCAGGGGGAGGGTGTCATCCTGGAGACTGGAAATGTGACCAGAGGTTCAAAGTCTGGGAGTGGTGGTCACCATGGAGACTGTGTACATGTGACCAGAGGTAAAAGTTCTGGTGATGTGGGGTCACCATGGATAATGTGGATATGTGACCCCAGGTGTAGGGTCTGGCATAGGTGGTTACCCTGGAAACTGGAAATGTGACCCCAGATACAGGGTCTGGGCGAGGTGTCACCAAGGAGACTAGACATTTGACCCCAGGTGAAGGTTCTGTTAGGTGATTTCTCCCTGGAGAAAGTGGACAGGTGACCCAAAATGCAGTGTCTGGGATAGAGGCTGACCCTGGAGCCTGTGGACGTGTAAAGCCAGGTGAAGTGTCTTGGAGGTGGGGTCACTGTGGAGGCTGTGGACATGTGAACCCTAGTACAGGGCCTGGGAGTATTCACCCTGGAGACTATGAACATGTGACCCTATGAATAGGGTCTATGAAGGGGTTCATCAGGGAAACTTTGGCCATGTGACACCAGGTAAAGGATCTGATGTGGGGTATGAACGTGGAGACTGTGGTCATATAACCCTCGATGCAGGGGAGAAAGGGGTCACCCTGGAAACTGTGGGTGTGTGATCTCAGGTGCATGATCTGAGAGGGGTTCATCGTGGAGACTATGGGCGTGAAATTCCAGGGACAGGGTCTGGGGGGTGGGATTACCGTACAGATTGTGTGCAAGTGTTTCTGGTTACTGGGTCTAGGTGGTGGGGTCATCCTGAGGACTATGAATGTGTGACCCAAAATGCAGGGTCTGGGCGGTGCTCTCCCTGCATACTGTGGATGTGTGATCCCAGATGCAGGATCTGGGATGTGGGGTCACTCTGGGGATTGTGGACATGTTACGTCAGGTGAATGGTCTGGGAGGGTGTTACCCTGGAGACTCTGGACATGTTACCCTAAGTGAAGGGACTGGGAGGTGGTGTCACAGGACATTGTGGTCATGAGACCTCAGGTACAGAGTCGGGATGTTGGCTCATACTAGAGACTGTGGACATGTGATCACATGTATGTGGTCTGGGAGGGATTCACCCTGGATACTACAGAAATTTGACCGCAGGTACAGGATCAAGAGGAGGTTAACCTGGAGACTGTTTATGTGTGACCCCATGTGCAGTTTCTGGGAGGTGGAGTCACACTTCAGATTGTAGAAATGTGTTCCTGGTCCAGGGTGTGGGAGGGGGGTCACCCTGGATCTTGTGGACATGGGACCTTAGGTGCAGGCTCTGGGAGATGTCACACTGGGCACTGTGGTCATGTGACACCAGGTACATAGTCTGGAGGTGGTCTCATCCTGGAGACTGTTTATGTGTGAACCCAGGTGCAGGGTCTGGGAGGTGGGTCACCCTTTAGACTCTAGACATGCAACCCCAGGTACAGGGTCTGGGAAGTGGGGTTACCCTGGGGCCAGTGGACATGTGACCCAGGGCCCCAGGTCTGGGGAGGGGTCACACCAAGGAGACTGTGGATGTGTGACCACACATACAGGCTCTGGGAGGGTGTCACCCAGATGAATATGGACTTGTGAACCTGGTAAGGTGTAGTCACCCTGGATACTGTGGACATATGAACCCAAGTGTAGGGTGTGAGCGGTGTCAACAAGAATTTTGACATGTGACCCCAGGTGCAGGTACTTCAAAGAAGTCAACATGGAGCCTGTGGATGTGTGAACCCAGGACAAGGGTCTTGGAGGTGAGGTCACCCTTAAGACTGGACATGCGACCCCAGGTGCAGGGTCTTGAGGTGGGTTCACTTTGGAAACTGTGGATATGTGACGCCAGGTTCAGGGTCTTGGAGGACATTCACCCTGCAGAAAGTGGACATGTGATCCCATTTACAGGGTCTGCAAAGGTGTTCACCAGGGAGACTGTGGCCATGGGACACCTGGTATAGTATCTGAAGAGGGGTGTCAGCATGGAGACTGTGAACATGTACACCAGGTGCTTGGATGTGGCCTGTGGTCACCCTCGAGACTGTGCATGTATGACCCAGTTTCAGTGTCTGGGATGTTTGTCATCCTGGAGATGGTGCACCTTGGACTTCAGGTGTAGGTTCTGGGGGGTGCTTTCAACCTGGGGACTGTGGACATGTGACAGCAGGTACAGGGTCTGAGTGATGGGGTCACCCTATGGACTGTGGACACTTGATCCCACGTGTAGGGTCTGGAAGAGAGGCCTCTGTAGACTGTGGATATCTTACCCTTGGTGCAGGGTCTTGGAGGAGGTCAAAATGAACACTGTGGACGTGTGACCCCAGGTACAGTGTCTGGGAAGTGGTGTCAGCATGGGTAATGTGGACGTTTGACCCAAATGGTAGGGTCTGGGGAGAGGGCTAACCCTGAAGACTGGATGTGTGATTCCAGGTGCATGGTCTGGGAGGGTGTCACCTTGGAGATTGTGGATGTGTGACTCCACATATAGGGTATAGGAGGTGGGGTCACACTTTAGACTGTAGACATGTGACCCTGGTCCAGAGTCACCCTGGAGATTGAGGACATAGGATCCCAGGTACATTGTTTGGGAACTAGGTCACTGTGGAGACTGTGGACACGTGACCCCAGGTGCAGGGTCTTGGAAGGGGGTCACCTTAGAAACTGGACATGTGACCCCAGATACAGTTTCTGGGAGAGTGTCACCCTAGACTGTGGATATGTGACCCCAAGTGCAGGATTTGGGAGAGGGGTCACCCTGTTGACTGGACATATGTCACCAGGTGCAAGTTATGGGCAGGAGGGACACCCTGGATATTGTCGAAGTGTGACCCCAGGCACAGGGTCTGGGCATTCCCTCATAGATCAAAATCTTCCCCCATAGCTTGGTTGGTAAAGAATCTACCTGCAATGCAGGAGGCCCGTGTTTGATTCCTGGGATGAGAAGATTTCCTGGAGAAGGAAATGGCAAGCCACTCCAGTATTCTTGCCTGGAGAATCCCATGGATAGAGGAACCTTGCTGGCTACAGTCCATGGGGTCACAAGAGTCGGACATGACTTAATGGCTAAACCACCACCATTAAGGACTGTTAAGGGGTGAGAGTTTAGCAAATAGAAAATAAATAGGGTCTGGGAGAGGGGGTCACCTTGGAGACTGTGAATGTGTGACCCCAGGTACAGTGTTTGGAAAGGGGGTCATCCTAGTGACTACGAACATGTGAGCCCAGGTAAAGGGTGTGGAAGGAGGGTCACCATGACCCCAGGTACAGGGTAGGTGATGTGAGGTCACCGTGGAGACTGTGGACATGTGACTGCAGGTGTAGTGGGCAAGTGACACAATGTGTAAGGTCTGGATGTGGGGATTACCCTGGAAACTGGAAATGTGACTCCAGGTACACAGTCTGGTAGGTTGGGTAATCATAGAGACTGTGAATTTGTGACAAGATGCATATGGTCTGACCCTGAGACAATGTACAGGTGACCACAGATGTATGTTTGTGAGGGAGTGTAAGAGTGTGTGAGGGTGTGAGAGGGAATTTAAGAGTGTGCAAGGGAGTGTAAGAGTATTTAAGAGTATGTGAGGGAGAATAAGAGTGCATGAGGGCATGTGAGGGATTGTTAAGAGTGTGCAAGAGTGTAAGAGTGTGCAAGAATGTGCAGGGGAGTGTAAGAGTGAGAGTAAAAGTGTGAGACGGTGTATGATGGAGTGAAAGAGTGTGTGAAGATGTGCGAGGGAGACTCAGAGCATGTGAGGGAATGTAATAGTGTGTGATGGTGTGTGAGTGTGTGTACGAGTGTTCAAGTGTGTGTGAGGGAGTGTAAGAATGTGTGAGGATTGCAATGGAATGTAAAAGTGTGCAAGGGTGTGCAGGAGATAGGAGAATGATAGGGAGTGTAAGAGTGTGGAAGGATGTGTGAAGGAGTATAAGTTTGTCAGGTAGGGCCACAGAGTGTAAGAGCATCAAAGGAGTGTAAGAGTGTGTGAGGGTGTCTGATGGAGTGTAAGGGTGAGCAAGGGTGTGCAAGGGATTGTAAATCCTTGGAAGGAAGTTTAAGTGCATTTAAGGTTGTGCAAGGGAGTATAAGAGCATGATAGTGAATGTAAGAGTGTGCAAGGTTGTGGGAAAGTGTGTAAGAGCGTGTGAGGGACTGTACATCTGTATGAGAGTGTGAAAGTGAGTGTAATCATATGCAAGAGAGTGTAAGAGTGTGTGATGGTGTGCAAGGGATTGTAACAGCATGTGAAGTAGTGTAAGAGTGTGCAAGGGTGTGCTATGGAGTGTAAGGGTGAGCAAGGGTGTGCAAGGGAGTGTAAATCCTTGCAAGGAAGTTTAAGTGCATTTAAGGTTGTGCAAGGGAGTATAAGAGCATGATAGTGTAAGAGTGTGCAAGGTTGTGGGAAAGTGTGTAAGAGTGTGTGAGGGACTGTAAGACTGTATAAGAGTATGCAAGTGTGTGTAATAGTATGCAAGAGAGTGTAACAGCATGCAAGGTAGTGTAAGAGTGTGCAAGGGTGTGCTATGGAGTGTAAGGGTGAGCAAGGGTGTGCAAGGGAGTGTAAATCCTTGCAAGGAAGTTTAAGTGCATTTAAGGTTGTGCAAGGAAGTATAAGAGCATGATAGTGTAAGAGTGTGCAAGGTTGTGGGAAAGTGTGTAAGAGTGTGTGAGGGACTGTAAGACTGTATAAGAGTATGCAAGTGTGTGTAATAGTATGCAAGAGAGTGTAACAGTGTGTGATGGTGTGCAAGGGATTGTAACAGCATGCAAGGTAGTGTAAGAGTGTGCAAGGGTGTGCTATGGAGTGTAAGGGTGTGTAAGGGTGGCTGAGGAAATCTCAGAGCATGCAAAGAAGTATAAGAGTGTACGAAGATGAGTGAGGTAGTGTAAGTGTGTGTGTGTGCACGCGTGCATGCAAAGGAGTGTAGGAGGGTGTGAGGCAGAGGCATTGTAGTAGCATGTGAGAGAGTGTAAAAGTGTGGAATGGTGTGCAAGGGAATGGAAGAGCATGTGAAGGAGTGTAAGAGTTTGTGAGGGTCTGCAAGGGATTATAAGAGTGTGTGAGGGTGTGTGAGAGTGTAATAGTGTGCTAGGGTGTGAGATGGAATGTAAGAATGTGAGAGGGTGTTCCAGGGAGTTTAAGAGAGACCCCAGGTGCATAGTAGATTTGATGTCACTTGGAACTAGTGGTCATTTCAGGGATTATAAGAACATGGGAGGAAGTATAAGAATGTGTGAGGGTGTCCAAGGACTGTAAGAGTGAGCAAGGTAGTGTAAGTGTGTGAGCGTGTGCAATGGAATATAAGAGTGTGTGAGGGTTATCAATGGAGTGTAAGAGTGTGCAAGGGTGTGAGAGGAAGTGTAAGTGAGTGACAGTGTGTGAGGGAGTGTAAGGGTGAGCAAGGAGGTGTAAGACTTCAATATTGTGGGAGGAGTGTAACAGTGTGTGAGGTAGTGGGAGGGAGTGTAATAGTGTGCAAGGGTGTGCAAGAGCATGCGAGGATGTGGGAGAGTGTGTGATGGTGTGCAAAGGCAGCCAAGGAGATTCAAAGATGTGTAAGGATGTGCGAGAACATAGAAGGATGTGCAAGGGTGCACGAGGTTGGGAAAGAGTGTGAGGACTTGTGAGAGCATGTGAGGACATGGAAGGGAATGTGTGGCCATGTGAATGCATGCAAGGGCAATGAGGGCATGCAAAGGCATGTGAGAGCATGCACAGATGTGTGAGAGTGTGCGAGAATGTGTGAGGGCATGAATAGCATGAGAGGGCATGCAAGGACATGCAAGAGTATGCGGGGGTGTATGAGGCCGTGAGATGGTGTATGAAAGCAGGTAAGGGCGTGATATTGAACTGTGGTGTTGGAGAAGACTCTTGAGAGTCCCTTTGACTGCAAGGACACCCAACCAGTCCATTCTGAAGGAGATCAGCCCTGGGATTTCTTTGGAAGGAATGATGCTCAAGCTGAAACTCCAGTACTTTGGCCACTTCATGCGAAGAGTTGACTCATTGGAAAAGACTCTGATGCTGGGAGGTATTGGGGGAAGGAGGAAAAGGGGATGACAAAGGATGAGATGGCTGGGTGGCATCACTCACTCGATGGACATGAGTTTGAGTGAACTCTGGGAATTGGTGATGGACAGGGAGGCTTGGCATGCTGTGATTCATGGAGTCGCAAAGAGTTGGACATGACTGAGCGACTGAACTGATCTGAACTGAAGGGTGTGAGAGATGTGTGAGGACGTGTGAGAGTGTACAAAGACGTGCAAGGGCATGGGAGTATGTGCAAAGACAGAGAGGGAGTGAAAGAGCATGCGAGGCCCTGCGAGAGCCTTCGAGGGCATGTGAAGGCATGTGAGGGTTTCTGAGGGCGTGTGAGAGCATGAGTATGTGTGAGATTTAATAAGAGTGTGCAAGGGCATGGGAGACAATACGATGGTGTGCAAGAGTGAGCAAGGGCCTGTGACGGCATGTTAGGGTTTGCAAGGACATGTGAGGTCATGTGAGAGTGTGTGAGGATGTGTAAGGGTGTGTGAGGGTGTGCAAGGAGTTGTGAAAGTGTGTGAGTACATTCGAGGGAGTGCAAGGCCATGTGAGAGTGCATGAGGGCATGCAAGTGGGTGTCAGAGGGTGCAAGGACATGCAAGAGGAGGTGAGGACATGAGAGACCATGTGAGGACATGCACGGGTGTATGAGGCTGTGGAAGGGCATGCAAGTGCATGTGAAAAATGTGCGAGAGTGTGTGAGGCCATATGAGAGCATGTGAGGATATGTGAACATGTGCGAGAGGGTGCAAGGATGTGTGAGGGGATGCGAGGACATGCAAGGGCGTGCTAAGGGGTGCGAATGGATATGAAGGCATGGTAGGGTGTGCAATGACAGGCAAGAGCATGTGAGGTCGTGTGAGGGTGTGTGAGGGAATGTGAGAGCACATGAGGGTGTGCAAGTGCATGCAAGAGGGTGTGAGGACATGTGAGAGGAAGTGATGGCATGCTAGGGTGTTAAAGGGCGTGTAAGGGCATGACAGGGCATGGAAGGGTGCATGAGGTCATGTGAGGGTGTGTGAGAGTGTGCAAGGATGTTTAAGAGTGTGTGAGGTTGTGTGAGCACTTGAGAGGGCATGCAAGGATGTGCAAGGGCATACAGGAGGGATTGTGTGAGAGCTTTTGAGGCCATTTGATGTCATGTGAGTGCATGCCAGGATGTGTGAGAATGTATGAGCATGGGTGAGAGTGTAGTAGGGCCTGCAAGGGTGTGTGAGGGCATGCGTGGTCATGTGAGGGCTTGGGAGTACGTTTGTGGTTGTGCAAGAGTGTGCGAGTGTGTGCAAGAGCATTTGAGGGCAAGTGAGGGCATGTGAGGACATGTGAGGCCATGCATGGGCGTGCTCAGTTCCGTTCAGTTCAGTCACTCAGTCGTGTCTGACTCTTTGCGACCCAATGAATGGCAGCACGCCAGGCCTCCCTGTCCATCACCAACTCCTGGAGTCCACCCAAACACATGTCCATTGAGTTGGTGATGCCATCCAATCATCTCATCCTCTGTCGTCCCCTTCTCCTCCTGTGCTCAATCTTTCCCAACATCAAGGTCTTTTAAAAAGAGTCAGCTCTTTACATCAGGTGGCCAAAGTATTGTAGTTTCAGCTTCAACATCCCTATAATACCTGTGATATGTTTAATAGAAAAAGATTGTAAACATTGTTTAAAGTGTCTAGAAATATAGGCAGGGTATAACATGTTGTGTAGCTTCACTGTGAAGAGGTGTGGCCCAGATAAATGAGGAATTTGTGTCTATACAGACATGTAGGAAAGAAAATGGAGAAAGTTCAGGGCAAAGAGTTACATCCATTTGTCATAGTTCATTAGGTTGTAAACCGTGAGGATTAATACCTTGTGTGATGGGTAGAGGTGCAAGTAGAGAAATTACTAATAATTTCAAAGCCAATTAGAGTTTTAATCCTTTTTTTATTGATAATGATTAGAGCAATTAAATCAAGGTAGGGTGTAAGTGACTTTATTTTCTTAAAACGGATATAGATCCATATTACTGGGTGTTTTTGTTCAAGAAGTCTTGTGGGAAAATGAAGAGAGGGGAGTAATACATTGTCTATTAACAACAAACCCCAAATAATGGTAAGGTGTAGAGGTTTTAATTTTTTCAGGGACAATGATTAATCCAGAGTTTTTTAAGCATAGTTGAGCTATATCAAACATGTGTTGGGTTTCTAAGATAGATGGAGCCGAAAACAATATATCATTCATATAGTGAATAAGAAGTTAGGAAATTGTTTTTTCACAGGCTCAAGGGCTTTGGTTACATAGTACTGAAACATGGTGGGAAAATTCATCATCTCTTGTGGCAGTACAGTCTATTGGTACCATTTATGAGGTCCAATATGATTAGGATAAGGGAGAGAGAAAGTGAATCTCTCTCGGCCTAAAGGGTGTAAAGGTATATTAAACAAGCAATCTTATAAATCAATAATAATATTATGCCAATTTTGAGGAATAGTAGTAGGTGATGGGATTCCTGGTTGTAATGTACCCATAGGTTTCATAGATGCATTAACTTTTCTAAGGTCTGTTAGGGGACGCCATTTGTTAGTTTTTTTTTTTTTTTTTTTTTTTTTTTTTAATAACAAAAATAGGAAAGTTCCGAGGAGAACAAGATTCCTCAGTGTGTTTTAATTCTAGTTGTGTATCTGTAAGTTCCTTCAGTTCAGTTCAGTTCAGTCAGTTGCTCAGTCGTGTCCGACTCTTTGCGACCCCATGAATCACAGCACGCCAGGCCTCCCTGTCCATCACCATCTCCCAGAGTTCATTCAAACTCACAACCATCGAGTTGGTGATGCCATCCAGCCATCTCAACCTCTGTCATCCCCCTTTCTTCCTGCCCCCAATCTCTCCCAGCATCAGAGTCTTTTCCAATGAGTCAACTCTTTGCATGAGGTGGCCAAAGTATTGGAGTTTCAGCTTTAGCATCATTCCCTTCCAAAGAACACCCAGGGCTGATCTCCTTTAGAATGGACTGGTTGGATCTCCTTGCAGTCCAAGGGACTCTAAAGAGTCTTTTCCAACACCACAGTTCAAAAGCATCAATTCTTCGGCACTCAGCTTTCTTCACAGTCCAACTCTCACATCCATACGTGACCACTGGCAAAACCATAGCCTTGACTAGACGGACCTTTGTTAGCAAAGTAATGTCTCTGCTTTTCAATATGCTATATAGATTGGTCACAACTTTTCTCCCAAGGAGTAAGCGTCTTTTAATCTCATGGCTACAGTCACCATCTGCAGTGATTTTGGAGCCCCCAAAGATAAAGTCTGACACTGTTTCCACTATTTTCCCATCTATTTCCCATGAAGTGATGGGACCAGATTCCATGATCTTAGTTTTCTGAATGTTGAGCTTTAAGCCAAAATTTTCACTCTCCTCTTTCACCTTCATCAAGAGGCTTTTTAGTTCCTCTTCACTTTTTGCCATTAGGGTGCTGTCATCTGAATATCTGAGGTTATTGATATTTCTCCCGGCAATCTTGATTCCAGCTTCTGCTTATTCCAGCCCAGCGTTTCTCATGATGTACTCTGCATATAAGTTAAATAAGCAGGGTGACAATATACAGCCTTGATGTACTCCTTTTCCTATTTGGAACCAGTCTCTTTTTCCATGTCCAGTTCTAACTGTTGCTTCCTGACCTGCATACAGGTTTCTCAAGAGGCAAGTCAGGTGGTCTGGTATTCCCATCTCTTAAAACTTTTCCACAGTTTATTGTGATCCACACAGTCAAAGGCTTTGGCATAGTCAATAAAGCAGAAATAGATGTTTTTCTGGAACTCTCTTGCTTTTTCGATCCAGCGGATGTTGGCAATTTGATCTCTGGTTCCTCTGCCTTTTCTAAAACCAGCTTGAACTTCTGGAAGTCCACAATTCACGTATTGCTGAAGCCTGGCTTGGAGAATTTTGAGCATTACTTTATTAACCTGTGAGATGAGTGCAATTGTGCAGTAGTTTGAGCATTCTTTGGCATTGCCTTTCTTTGGGATTGGAATGAAAACTGACCTTTTCCAGTCCTCTGGCCACTGCTGAGTTTTCCAAATTTGCTGGCATATTGAGTGCAGCACTTTCACAGCATCATCTTTCAGGATTTGAAATAGCTCAACTGAAATTCCATCACCTCCACTAGCTTTGTTCGTAGTGATGCTTTCTAAGGCCCACTTGACTACATTCCAGGATGTCTGGCTCTAGGTCAGTGATAACACCATTGTGATTATCTTGATCATGAAGCTCTTTTTTGTAAAGTTCTTTTGTGTATTCTTGCACATCTTCTTAATATCTTCTGCTTCTTTTAGATCCATACCATTTCTGTCCTTTATCGAGCCCATCTTTGCATGAAATGTTCCCTTGGTATCTCTAATTTTCTTGAAGAGGTCTCTAGTCTTTCCCATTCTGTTGTTTTCCTTTATTTCTTTGCATTGATCGCTAAGGAAGGCTTTCTTATCTCTTCCTGCTATTCTTTGGAACTCTGCATTCAGATGCTTATATCTTTCCTTTTCTCCTTTGCTTTTCACTTCTCTTCTTTTCACAGCTATTTGTAAGGCCTCCTGAGGCAGCCATTTTGCTTTTTTGCATTTCTTTTCCATGGGGATGGTCTTGATCCCTGTCTCCTGTACAATATCATGAACCTCCTCCATAGTTCATCAGGCACTCTATCTATAAGATCTAGGCCCTTAAATCTATTACTCACTTCCACTGTATAATCATAATGGATTTGATTTAGGTCATACCCAAATGGTCTAGTGGTTTTCCCTACTTTCTTCAATTTAAGTCTGAATTTGGCAATAAGGAGTTCATGTTCTGAGCCACAGTCAGCTCCCAGCCTTGTTTTCGTGGACTGTATAGAGCTTTTGCAGATAATCCATCTGATTTCGGTGTTGACCATCTGATGATATCCATGTGTAGAGTCTTCTCTTGTGTTGTTGGAAGAGGGTGTTTGCTATGACCAGTGCATTCTCTTGGCAAAATTCTATTAGCCTTTGCCCTGCTTCATTCTGTATTCCAAGGCCAAATTTGCCTGTTATTCCAGGTGTTTATTGACTTCCTACTTTTGCATTCCAGTCCCCTATAATGAAAAGGACATCTTTTTTGGCTGTTAGTTCTAAAAGGTCTTGTAGGCCTCCATAGAACCGTTCATCTTCAGCTTCTTGAGCATTACTGGTTGGGGCATAGACTTGGATTACTGTGATATTGAATGGTTTGCCTTGGACACAAACAGAGATCATTCTGTTGTTTTTGAGATGGCATCCAAGTACTGCATTTCAGACTCTTGTTGACCATGATGGCTACTCCATTTCTTCTAAGGGATTCCTGCCCACAGTAGTAGATATAATGGCCATCTGAGTTAAATTCACCCATTCCAGTCCATTTTAGTTCGCTGATATCTAGAATGTCGTTCACTCTTGTCATCTCCTGTTTGACCACTTCCAATTTGCCTTGATTCATGGACCTAACATTCCAGATTCCTATGCAATATTGCTCTTTACAGCATCGGACCTTGCTTCTATCACCAGTCACATCCACAACTGGGTATTGTTTTTGCTTTGGCTCCATCCCTTTATTCTTTCTGGAATTATATCTCCACTGATGTCCTATAGTATATTGGGCACCTACTGACCTGGAGAGTTCCTCTTTCAGTATCCTATTATTTTGCCTTTTCATACTGTTCATGGGTTTCTAAAGGCAAGTTTGTCATACCTTATGTCTTCTTATTAAAAGCATATATCTTACTTTTCCTTAGCAACTATGAAGTATCTTGTATGTTAGCATTTTATAGATTGGTGAATATATTTATCATATTATATTATATATATTTATTATATATAAATTATATATAATAAATATGCATTATATAATATATTTACTAATAGTTAAAAATCTCTTTCTTCTGTAAGAAAAACTTTTTGTAAGAGGAAATTAATGTTCAGTAATTAATGCTTTAAAATCTTATGTTATTTGGAAATGACCTATTTAATAAACTTTTACTATTTAGTACAACTCTAGAAATGCAAATTATCTCAATCCTAAGAGATTATTTTAGATTATAATAATAGATTATTCTATTAAAAATACGATTATTTTATAGAGTTTATCTAAAAGTTTTCATCTCATTTATATATTTGTATATACATATATAAAGAGTTACCTTTTTGTTGACAAATTTAGTTTACCTTAAACCTAGGCATAATAAAAGTATTATATAATGTTGATGACTTAAGATGTGTCTTAATTAGATTAGCAAACAACTATATTTAAATTATATTTATATTTAAATAAACATTATAATATTAAATATTTTTCAGTTCACATGAATTTGAATTTAAATAGAGCTCATTAACTTCATAGGATCTAAAAACAAAGTTGGTATATCAACGGCAGCACTGCCAGATGTTGAGGGTTTGAAGGAAAAGATGGAATTTTCCCCTGTTTTTGTTGAAGGGGACCTGGGGGTTCCCCTGTTTGGAGTTTCTTGGAATAGGTTTCCCTTTAATGTCAAATTTAGATTTACAATCTTTGGCCCAATGTATTCCTCTACAGTAGCGAGGGCAGATTTTTGGAGTCTTTTTATTTTTTCCTTTTATTTATTTATTTATTTTTGCTTTCTTAGGGCAGTCCCTTTTTAATTGGTTCTTATTTCCACATGTAAAGCATCCTTCATTTCCCTTTCTTAAGGCAGCAATCATTGTTTCAGCTAGCATTTGCATCTTTTGAGTTTTTAATCCTAGATTTCGACAAGACTTCAAATAATCAATAATAGTCCCTGTCTCACGAATTGGAGCTATAGATTTTTGGCATTCCTGATTTGCATTTTCCTAAGCAAGTAATTTCTTTAGTTGCCTTTTGGCTTCTTCTCCAATTACAGTACGGGAAATATCAGTTTGTAATCTAGCTAAAAAATCAGCATATGTTTCATTAAGTCCCTGAACTTTAAATAAGTGATGAACTAAAGAAGAAAAGTGATGTGGCTTTCCAGCCGTTTTACCCATGCCTTAGTGCTTACTGGCCTCAATAGGCCCTGGGGTCACTCCATCCAAATTTTCATACATGTACCAAGCTCCTGTTCTGGGCGCCACTTGTTGAGGTCCTTTAATAGACCAGAACCTGGTGGTCCAGAGTCGACCGATAAGGAAGTAAAGGAGAGAGAAAGAGGCTGATATTCCCTCATTAAGGCAGAGAGCCGATAAAGTCCCTGACACGGGGCTTGCTCCGTTCATGGAGGCCTCAGGCACCCTCTCGATGGGGTGAAGTTGCAGAGCACCTTCTTGAGAGGGTCTTAGAAGCCTGGGCAGGAAAGTGAACTCAGAGAGCCTCAGTGCTCCAGGGGATCAGTCTGAAAAAGGGAGAGAAGGAGAAAGAGAAAGCAAGACACAGGGACCAAAGTTCTGATGAAGCAAAGGTGTTTTATTCAACATTGTGTAGGTATTTATGCTGTCTTACAAGAATAGCTATTTTCAGCAGAGATAAAATAAAAACTTACAAGTTATCAAGGAAACATGAGGTCATTAATATGAAAGATAAGAGGGTTGTAAATAATCACTTTTACCATATGGTTCATAAAAAGAAAGAGGGTACTTCTCACCGTATAGAAAAACTAACGAAGGAAATGCCTGGATTCTTCAGCCTCCAGGGTATGCTTGGAGGCATCCTCTCCTCTTAATTCTTAATAAGGAACAGAGAATTCCTGAAAGATCCAAAACAGCACACAGGAAGCTTCCTGTTAAATGCTTCCTGACAGTGTGATTTTTTTTGCCATACATTGACATGAATCAGCCACGGGTGTACATGTCCCCCACCCTACCCCCCCCCCCCCCGCCCCGCGCAATCCTGAACAACCCTTCCACCTCTCTTCCCATTCCATCCCTCTGGGTTGTCCCAGTGCACTGGCTTTGAGTGCTCTGTTTCATGCATCAAACATGGACTGGTCATCTATTTCACATATGGAATATACATGTTTCAATGTTATTCTTCCAAATCATCCCACCTTCGCCTTCTCCCACAGAGTCCAAAAGTCTGTTCTTTACCCCTGTGTCTCTTTTGCTGTCTTGCATATAGGATCATTGTTGCCATGTTTTTAAACTCCATATATATTCATTAATATACTGTATTGGTATTTTTCTTTCTGACTAACTTCACTCTGTATAATAGGTTCCAGTTTCATCCACCTCATTAGAACTGATTCAAATGTATTCTTTCTGTAGCTGAGTAATATTCCACTGTGTATATGTACCACAGCTTTCTTATCCATTCATCTGCCAATGGACATCTAGGTTGCTTCCATGTCCTAGCTATTGTAAACAGTGCTGTAATGAACAATGGGGTACACGTATCTCTTTCAAATTCTGGTTTCCTTGGCATGTATGCCCAGCAGTGGGATTTCTGGGTGGTATGGCAGTTCTGTTTCCAGGTTTTGAAGGAATCTTCACACTGTTCTCCATAGTGGAGAATGTTTGCATAGTGGAGGAATGTTCGCATTCCTACCAACAGTGTAAAATGGTTTCCTTTTCTCCACACCTTCTCCAGCATTTATTGTTTGTAGACTTTTTTATGGCAGCCATTCTGATCAGCATGATGGTACCTCATTGTGGTTTCCATTTTTACTTCTCTGATAATGAGTGAAGTTGAGCATCTTTTCATGTGTTTGTTAGCCATCTGTATGTCTTCTTTGGAGAAATGTCTGTTTAGTTCTTTGGCCCTTTTTTTTGAGTGGGTTGTTTATTTTTCTGGTATTGAGTTGCATGAGCTGCTTGTAACTGGAGATTAATTCTTTGTAAGTTGTTTCATTTGCTATTATTTTCTCCCATTATGAAGGCTGCCTTTTCACCTTGCTTACAGTTTCCTTCATTGTGCAAAAGCTTTTAAGTTGATTTAGGTTCTGTTTCTTTATTTTTTACTTTTATTTACATTGTTATGGGAGGTGAGTGATAGAGGATCTCACTGTGATTTATGGCAAAGAGTGTTTTGCATATGTTTTCCTCTAGGAGTTTTATAGTTTCTGGTCTTAGATCTTTAGATCTTTAATCCATTTTGAGTTTATTTTTGTGTATGGTGTACTAAAGTGTTCTAGTTTCATTCTTTTACAGGTGGTTGACCAGTTTTCCCAGCACCACTTGTTAAAGAGATTGTTTTTTCTCCATTGTAAACTTTTGTCTCTTTTGTCAAAGATAAGTTGTCCATTGATGCATGGATTTATCTCTGGGGTTTCTATTTTGTTCCATTTATCTATATTTCTGTCTTTGTTCCAGGACCATACTGTCTTTATGACTGTAGCTTTGTAGTATAGCCTGCAGTCAGGCAGGTTGATTCCTCCAGTTCCATTCTTCTTTCTCAAGATTGTTTTGGCTATTCGAGGTTTTTTGTGTTTCCATACAAATTATGAAATTACTTGTTCTAGTTCTGTGAAAAATACCATTGGTAGCTTGATAGGGATTGCATTGAATCTATAGATTGCTTTGGGTAGTATACTCATTTTCACTAAATTGATTCTTCCAATCCATGAACATAGCATATTTCTCCAACTATTTGTGTCATGGATTTGTTTCATCAGTGTTTTATAGTTTTCTATATATAGGTATTTTGATTCTTTATATAAATTTATTCCTAAGCATTTTATTTTCATTGCAGTGGTGAATAGGATTATTCATTAAACTCTCTTTCTGTTTTCTCATTGCTAGTGTATAGAAATGCAGGAGATTTCTGTGTATTAATTTTATATCCTGCAACTTTACTGTATTCATTGATTAGCTCTAGTAATTTTCTGGTGGTGTGTTTAAGGTTTTCTATAAAGAGGATCATGTCATCTGCAAACAGAGAGAGTTTTACTTCTTCTTTTCCAATATGGATTCCTTTTATTTCTTATTCTTCTTTAATTGTTGTGACTAAAATTTCCAAAACTATGTTTAATAGTAGTGGTAAGAGTGGTCAACCTTGTCTTGTTCCTGACTTTAGAGGAAATGCTTTCAATTTTTCGCCATTGAGATAATGTGTGCGGTGGATTTATCATATATGACTTTTATTATGTCGAGGTATGTTCCTTCTTTGCCTGTTTTCTGGAGAGTTTTTCTCATAAATTGTTGTTAAGTTTTTTAAAAGGATTTCTCTGCATCTATTGAGATAATCTTATGGTTTTTACCTTTCAATTTGTTAATGTGGTGTATCACATTGATTGATTTGTGAAAATTGAAGAATTCTTGCATTCCTGGCACAAAGCGCACTTGGTCCTGATGTATGATCTTTTCAATATGTTGTTGGACTCTGTTTGCTAGAATTTTGTTGAGGATTTCTGCATCTTTGTTCATCAGTGATACTGCCTGTAGTTTTCTTTTATTGTGGCATCTTTGTCTGGTTTTGGTATTAGGGTGATGGTGGCCTCATAGAGTGGCTTTGGGAGTTTACTTTCCCCTGTAATTTTATTGCAGAATTTGAGTAGGATAGATCTTAGCTGTTCTCTAAAGTTTTGGTAGATTTCACCTATGAAGTCATCTAGTCCTTGACTTTTGTTTGCTGGAAGGTTTTTTATTACAATTTCTATTTCCATCTTTGTGATGGGTCTGTTAAGACTTTCTACTGTTTTTCTGGTTCAGCTTTGAAAGGTTTTACTTTTCTAAGAATCCATCCACTTCTTCCAAGTTCCCCATTTTATTAGCATATAGCTGCTGATAGTAGTCTCTTATGATCCTTTATATTTCTGTGCTGTCTGTTGTGATTTCTCCATTTTCATTTCCAATTTTGCCGGTTGGATTATTCTCCCTCTTTTTCTTGATGAGTCTGGCTAATGGTTTGTCAATTTCATTTATCTTCACAAAGAACCAGCTTTTAGTTTTGGTGGTATTTGCTATAGTCCCCTTTGTTTCTTTTTCACTTATTTCACTCTGATTTTCATGATGTCTTTCCTTCTACTAACTTTGGGGTTCTTCATTTCTTTTTTTGTAGTAGACATAGATGTAAAGTTATGCTATTTTTTTTTTTTTCGCTCTTGCTTCTTGAGATAAGCTTGAATTCCTATGAACCATTCTCTTAGCACTGCTTTTACTGAGTCCCATACATTTGGGTTGTCATGTTTATATTTTCATTTGATTCTATGCATATTTTGATTTCCTTTTTTAATTCTTCCATGATCTGTTGGTTATTCGGTAGCATGTTGTGTAGGCTCCTTCAGTTCAGTTCAGTCATTCAGTCGTATCAAAAAATGACTCCATGTACTGCAGCATGACAGGCTTCCCTGCCAGCACCAACCCCCAGAGTTTACTCAAACTCATGTCCATAGACTCGGTGAGGCCAAACAACCATCTCATCTTATGCTGTCCCCTTCTTTTCCTGCCTTCAATCTTTCCCAGCATCAGGGTCTTTTCAATGGGTCAGCTCTTCTCATCAGGTGGCAAAGTATTGGAGTATCAGATTCACTATCAGTCCTTCCAATAAATATTCAGGACTGATATCCTTTAGGATTTACTGGATGGATCTTCTTGCAGTCCAAGGGACTCTCAAGAGTCTTCTCCAACACCACAGTTCAAAAGCATCAATTCTTCCATGCACAGTTTTCCTTATAGTCCAACTCTCGCATCCATACATGACTACTGGAAAAACCATAGCTTTGACTAGACGGACCTTTGTTGGCAAATAAATGTCTCTGCTTTTTCATATGATGTCTAGGTTAGTCAAAACTTTTCTTCCAAGGAGCAAATGTCTTTAATTTCATGACTACAGTCAATATCTGCTGTGATTTTGGAGCCCCCCAAAATAAAGTCTGTCACTGTTTCCATTATTTCCTGAATCTATTTGCCATGAAGTGAGGGGACCAGATGCTATGATCTTACTTTACCGAATGTTGAGTTTTAAGCCATTTTTTTCGCTTTCCACTTTAAATTTCATAAAGACGCTCTATAGTTCTTCTTCGCTTTATGCCATAAGAGTGGTGTCATCTTCATATGTGAGGTTATTGAGATTTCTCCCAGCAATCTTGATTCCTGCTTGTGCTTCATCCAGCCCAGTATTTTGAATGATGTACTCTGTATGTAAGTTAAATGAGCAGGGTCACAATATACAGTCAATAAGATAATATACATATTCCTTTCCTGATTTGGAAACAGTCTGTTGGTTCATGTTCAGTTCTAACTGTTGCTTCTTGACCTGCACACAGATTTCTCAGGAGGCTGTTCAGGTGGTCTGGTATGCCCATCACTTTAAATATTTTCCACAGTTTTCTGTGATCCACCCAAAGGCTTTGGCATAGTCACTAAAGCAGAAGTAGATGTTTTTCTGGAACTCTTTTGCTTTTTTGATCATCCAACGGATATTGGCCATTTGATCTCTGGTTTCTCTGTCTTTTCTAAACCAGCTTGAACATTTGGAAACTCACAATTCATGTACTGTTAAAGCCTGACTTGAAGAAATTTGAGCATTACTTTGCTAGCATGAAAGATGAGTTCAATTGTGTGGTAGTTTGAGCATTCTCTGACATTGCCTTTCTCTGGGATTGTAATGAAAACTGACCTTTTCCTGTGGTCTATGGCCACTGCTGAATTTTCCATATTTGCTGGCATCTTGAGTGAAGCACTTAACAGCATCTTCTTTTAGGATTTGAAATAGCTCAGCTGGAACTCCATCACCTCCGCTACCTTTGTAGTGATTCTTTCTAAGTCCCACTTGACTTCCGATTCCATAATGTCTGGCTTTAGGTGAGTGATCACAGCATCATGGTTATTAAGCTTTGTGTGTGAGTGTAGTTCTGTGTATTCTTGCTCCCTCTTCTCACTCTCTTCTTATTGTGTTAGGTCCATACAATTTCTGTCCTTTATTGTGCCCATCTTCTCATGAAATGTTCCCTTGGTATCTCTAGTTTTCTTGAAGAGGTCTCTAGTTTTCCCAATAATATTGTTTTCCTCTGTTTCTTTGCATTAATCACTGAGGATGGCTTTCTTATCTCTCCTTGCTATTCTTTGCAACTCTGCATTCTGATGGATATATTTTTCTTTTTCTCCCTTGCCTCTGACTTCTCTTCTTTTCTCAGCTATTTTTAAGGCCTCCACAGACAACCATTTTGTCTTTTTGCATTTCTTTTTCTTGGGCTGGTCTTGATCACTGCCTCCTCCTGTACAATGAAATTGAGTTGTGTCCACAGTTTCAGATCTAACCTCTTGAATCTATTTGTCATTCCATTGTATAATCGTAAGGGCTTTGATTTAAGTCATACATGAGGAGTTTAATGGTTTTCCCTACTTTCTTCAATTTAAGTCTGAATTTTTCAATAAGGAGTTCATGATATGAGTCACAGTCAGCTCCTAGTCTTGATTTTGCTCACTGTATAGAGCTCAATCTTCAGCTGCAAAAAAATGTAATCAATTGATTCTGGTATTGACCATCTGGTGATGTCCATGTGTAGAGTCGTCTCTTGTGTTGTTGGAAGAGAGTGTTTGATATGACTGGTGCATTTTCATGCCAGAACTCTGTTAGCCTTTGCCCTGCTTCATTTTGCATTCCAAGGTCAATCATGCCTGTTACTCTGGGTATCTCTTGACTTCCTACTTTTGCATTCCAGACCTCTATCATGAAAAGGACATCTTCTTTTGGTGTTAGTCCTAGGAAGTCTTGTAGGTTATCATAGAACCATTCAACTTAAGTTCTTTGGGATTATTGTTTGGGGAATAGACTTGGATTATTGTGATATTGAATGATTTGCCTCGGAAATGAACAGAAATCATTTGGTCATTTTTGAGATTGCACCCAAGTACTGCATTTCAGACTCTTTTGTTGACTGTGTGGGTTACTCGATTTCTTCTAAGGGATTCTTGCCCACAGTACTAGATAAAATGTTCATCTGAATTATGCAGAGTACATATCATGAGAAATGCTGGACTGGATGAAGCACAAGCTAGAACCAAGATTGTCAGGAAAAATTAATAACCTCAGATATGCAGACAACAGCACACTCATGGCAGAAAGAGAAAAAGAACTAAAGACCTCCTGATGAAAGGGAAAGAGGTGAATGGAAAAGTTGGCTTAAACCTCAACGTTCAGAAAACTATGATCATGGCATCTGGTCCCATCACTTCATGGCAAATAGATGGGGAAACAGTGGAAGCAATGACAGACTTTATTTTGGGGGGATCCAAAATCACTGCAGATGGTGAGTGCAGCCATAAAATTAAAAGATACTTGGTCCTTGGAAGAAAAGTTATGACCAACCTAGACAGCATATTAAATAGCAGAGACATTACTTTGTCAACAAAGGTCCATCTAGTCAAGGCTATGGTTTTTCCTGTGGTCATGTATGGATGTAAGAGTTGGACTATAAGGAAAGCTGAGTGCCGAAAAATTGATGCTTTTGAACTGTGGTGCTGGAGAAGACTTTGAGAGTCCCTTGGACTACAAGGAGATCCAACCAGTCCATCCTAAAGGAGATCAGTCCTAAATGGTCATTGGAAGGACTGATGTTGACGCTGAAACTCCAATACTTTGGCCACCTGATGCAAAGAGAAAAGACCCTGATGCTGGGAAATATTGAATGCGGGAAAAGGGGATGACAGAGGATGAGATGGATGGATGGCATCACCAATACAATGAACAAGAATTTGAGTAGACTTCTGGAGTTGGTGATGGACAGGGAGGTCTGGCATGCTGCAGTCCATGGATCACAAAGAGTTGGACACTTCTGAGCAACTGAATTGAACTGAATTCCAGTCCATTTTAGTTCACTGATTCCTAAAATGTTGATGTTCGCTCTTGCCATCTCCTGCTTGACCACTTCCAATTTACCTTGATTCGTGGACTAGGTTCCTATGCAATTCATTCCATGTTCCTATGCATTTTGTTCTTTTCAGTCTCAGGCTTTACTTCCATTACCAGTCACATACACAGCTGGGTGTTATTTTCACTTTGACCTCGTCTCTTCATTGTTTCTGGAATTATTTCTCCATTCTTCTCCAGTAGCATATTGGGAACCTACCAACCTGGAGAGTTCATATTTCAGTATCATATCTTTTTGCCTTTTTATGCTGTTCATGGGGTTCTCAAGGGAAGAATACTGAAGTGGCTTGCTTTTTCTTTCTCCAGTGGACCACGTTTTGTAAGAATTCTCCACTATGACCCGTCCATCTTGGGTGGCCCTAAATGGCATGGGTCATAGTTTCATTGAGTTAGACAAGGCTGTGGTCCATGTGATCAGATTGGTTAGTTTTCTGATTTTGGTTTTAATTCTGTCTGCTCTCTGATGAATAAGGATAAGAGGCTTCTTGAAACTTCCTGATGGGAGAGACTAATTGTGGGGGAAACTGGGTCTTATTCTGATGGGGGAGCCATGCTCAATAAATCTTTAATCCAATTTTTTGTTGATGGGTGGGTTTGTGTTCCCTTCCTCTTGTTTGGCCTGAGGCCGAACTGTTGACCCATGCCTCCACAGGAGACTCGTGGACACTCATAGGCAAGTCTGACTCAGTCTCTTGTGGGAACACTGCTCCTTTCTCCTGGATCCTGGCATATGCAAGGTTTTGTATGTGCTCACCTAGTCTGTTTCCCCAGCCCTGTGAAAGTTCTGCAGTCAGTTCCACTGGCCCCCTAAGTCAAATTTCCTGGGGGTTCTCAGTCCCTTTACTGGATCCCCAGATTGGGAAATCTGTTGTGGGTCCTAGAGCTTTGTTAACAGTGTGAGATTTCTTTAGTATACTTGTTCTGCAGTTTGTGGGTCGTCTGCTTTGTGGCTCTATGTTGAATAATGCTGCGTGACCCAGGTCTGCTGCAGCAGGCACCCCGTCCCCATGGCAGGCCACTGCTAACCCATGCCTCTGCAGGAGACAAACACTCAGAGACAGTTCTGGCTCAGGTGCTTAGGGGGGCTGGTCCTTCCCATACAGGATTATGGGTTGTGATTCCTGATGTGGAGCCTGCATCCTTTGCTGGTTAGGATAAAGAAGATCTAACCCTTTGTGATTCCACTCAGTTGTGGCTCACTGGTTGGACTGCTGTATTTTTCTTGGCAAGACTGTCTCTCTGCCTCTCCCACCCATCTTAATGCTATACTTTCCCCCTTTTGTTGTAGACTCTCTGTTCATTCAGTTTTCAGGTCCCTTTCTGTGAGAATTATTCCATATGTGATTGTAGATTTGTTGCATCCGTGAGAGGAAGTGAGTTAAGCTTCAACACTGCCATCTTGAACTCTCAAGACTGGGATATTTTTAATATGTATTGTGCTTTGCTTTCAGAAGTATCTGTACTATCTGCTAAGTCGCTTCAGTCGTGTCTGACTCTGTGCGACCCCATAGACGTCAGCCCACCAGGTTCACCCATCCCTGGGACTCTCCAGGCAAGAATACTGGAGTGGGTTGCCATTTCCTTCTCCAATGCATGAAAGTGAAAAGTGAAAGTGAAGTCACTCAGTCGTGTCTGACTCCCAGTGACCCTATGGACTGCAGCCTACCAGGTTCCTCCATCCATGGGATTTTCCAGGCAAGAGTACTGGAGTGGGTTGCCATTGCCTTCTCCGTCTGTACTATCAGATGCTCTCAAACTTTAATATGATTCTGTCATTTAATTTTTTAAGCATTAGAACATCTTTCATAAGTCAACTAATCATATTGTCACCATTTTTTAATTTAATATTTAATGAAAATAGGAAACAGTTTTACTTGGAGAGAGTGATGAAATGCTACAAAAAGGCATTTGAAGATAAACATTGCTTCTGAAGATAAAACTAGAGATCACTTTTATGCTACTTTTGACTGCCAACCTAAATTTCAAATAGCTTCACAATGTGAAATAATTAGATTACTTAAGGAGAGCAAGCACACTAACTTCAGAATTAATAAGACATCAGTATTTATCCCCATTCTACTGTTGCAGAAGAGTGCTTTTAAAAAATTCACGTTAGATGTTTGTGAGGCTCTGTGTTATTTTCAGTAAAATGAGGACTCTTCCAGGATTAATAAGGCAATTATCTTAGATTGTTATATTGTTTTCTTAAAATTCTTTAAATTCTGCAAAGCATTTACATCACAAAGCAGAAGCTAATACTTTTTATTTAATTATTTGTCTTCCTAGATGTTTAATTGAGCATCAGATTGAGACCAAATGAGTTACTCAGCAGCATGTAATTGTCAAGCAGTTAATACATGCCACAATTTTGTCAAATCTCATGGAAGAAGATAATAAATGGCATCGTAATTCATGAGGAGGCTGAAGGATGCATTTGGAATTAAATATGATCCTTTTAACACCATGAAATCTATCAAAGGCTCATTTCATGTTATATATAAGATATCATGTGAAACAGAGCTTTTAGAAATTTAGAATATATTTTTAAAACACCCTTAGTATTTATAGCATAATTTCTGTAAGATTTCATATCACAGTATCTATGCATGATTTGTGTGGCACCTTTAATTTCACAAGATCTCTTTTCCACACACAGATTTTTGCCACCTCATTACAAAGCTTTTATCTACCTCATGCCTAAGGGGGAGGAGGGGAAGCAACAATAAGTAGTGATACTTTCATCATATGGGCAAGTTCATCTAAAACTTCTTTTCCTTTCTTTGGTATTACTTTCCAAAATTGTGTGTGTGTGTATATATATATATATATATATATATATACACACACATACATACACTTTTTTTTTTTTGGTAAAATCACCTTATTACAATACGTACCCTTAAGTAGAGAGAAAATTTCAGGAAGACTGGGCCATGTTAAGATCAGCTCAAACTGCAGTCTTGTTGTCTTAGCACACTGTCTGTAGTAGAAATTCGGTAAGCAATCTATGAATTTAAATCTATTTGTTTTGTGAATTCACCAATTAGTCCTAGTTTTACTTTTGAAAACTTTCAAAACAGGTCTCTCTATTGTGGCAGCAATTTGAATGAAGGTATTGTGAAAGAAACAGGTGATTTTTTTTTCTGTATATCATGTAGGACTAGGTTTGCCTATGTCAGAACAAATAATAATAGCATACAAGAGACAGAAGGTAATTTCTGTCTCAGGAAGTACCCTGGAAGAGCTCAATCATGGACTGATAACTGATATCTCATTGTTGCATCCTGTGACTCATAAAAAAACATCGTGGAAGGTTCTCTTCATAAATTCTCTTTATGGACAAATTTATTGATACACTTGAGCTAGCTTATTTATGTTGTAGACATCAAAAAAGAAGAAAATTGTTCCTTCCTCTTTAGCAGTGTTATACTCACTAAACTTTAAGCAGACATATGGATGAAAAGAGTACAGTAATATTCCCAGGTACCTTGGAGCTGAGTGTGTCCACATGACTAGGTTTTGGCCTCTGAGATATCCATGAAGATGACATGTGCAGATTCTGGGGATTTTCCTAAAAAGTAACTTTCTTCTAACTTTCTTCCCTTCTTCTTGTTAGCTAGATGACAACATGAAGGTTGGAGTTGAAGCAAACTTTGGGGCATCTATGGTCCTTAACAAAAGAGGCCTGAATGTCTGATTAGTAAGAAAGAAGATGCTTGGTTCCACAGAGCACACGAGCCCTTGGACCAACATCTCCAGGGTCTGCCATAAGAAAAACAAACAAAACAAACTAATAATAATAATTTGTGTTTGATTTACAGAACTATTCTCTTGCAACCAAAATCTAATCCAAACCAATAAATTACCTTGTTTCTTCATATCTCATCCCAGGATGGTTAAGCTTTTACCATTTCTGTAAGTGTCTCATTTCCTTTGAAAATGTATGTTCATACCAAAACCCGAAGACAGATGTTAATTCTAGCATTCTTTGTAGCCATTAAAATGTACTGATAACTTTGGAAAATAGTGCATTGACTGGAAAATGTCAGGCTAAAGACTAAAGGAATTGTAGATAAGCACTGTACTCAAACTGAGAAATTTGTTTCTCATGGTAGTACAGGTTAACAATTCAATAACTGTTTTGCATGTAAATGGGACTTGAATAAGTAAGTAAATTGATATGCATGGTGGGAGTCAGAGAAGAAAATCATAGATGAGAAAATTTATCTAAGATTAGAGTAACCCTGTTTTTCCATTTACATGGTACATGATCCATCCCTAATGTGGTTTATATAATGATGGGTTTGAATCTGATATTGTTCTCATTGAGATTTTAACCCCTTCGCCATGTTTTTACAGCAAGCTGTGTGTATTTATCAGAAGCACTAGTTTAAACATCTTGCAGTTTCTGATTCATTTTCTGCCTTAAAAACAAAATTTCTCCAAAGAAATACTCTCACTAAGAAATCTCTAATCACATCCCTTCTCTGTTCAAATGGTATTTTGTTGTTGTTTAGTCACTAAATTGTGTCTGACTCTTTTGCAACACCATGGACTGTAGCCTGCCAGGCTGCTCTGTCCATGGGATTTCCCAGGCAAGAATACAGGAGTGGGTTGCCATTTCCTTCTCTATGGAATCTTCCCTGCCTAGTTATCAAACTTGTGCCTCTTGCTTTGGCAGGCAGATTCTTTACCATCGAACCACTAGGGAAGCCCTCAAATAGTCTTATGGGATGCAAAATCCTTACTCTTCAGAACTGTCCCTGTTTCAAATCAAACTTGTATTATGGTTTATTTGTCATATTTCTGCATGACCCCCTACACCTTTCAAAATTCACAAATACATCTTTAACCTTCCCCCTTTTCCCACCATCATAATCTCTATTTTAGCTACATTTTCCACAGACCTATTGTTCTGTCATGACTCCTATTTAAGGCTAAAATTAAATGCCACCACATTCCATGAAGATGCATCTATTATGTTCTTCCAGCAAGAACATGATCATCCTATTCTCTGAATTCATAAGGCCATTTAGCTCTTTCTTAAGAAATATATTTGATTCTACTTGGCAGCATAAATGTGTGTATACAAATGTGTCTGGACATGTATTTGCTGTATTCAGTTGCTATTTATCCTGATAACTCATTTCAAGTTTCATTGCTTTTGTTACATAAGAAAGAACTGTGCTCCCCTACCAACTAATAAGAGGTACTGTGAAAAGAAGAAAGATATGCTTTCATGATGATACCTTGTACTAGAAACACCAGTTGTATATATTACCTAAGAAAAACTTCCTGAGCTTGATGAAAATCAAGCTAAATGATAAAAAAAATACCACATTATCAAAAACATTTTTCCAAATTGTAAACAAATGTGTGTATATATTAGAATTTGCACCCTATAAAATTATGTGCCTTATTCCCTTTTGTCCCCATTCAGGCTTTCCAGGTGGCAGTGGTGATAAAGAATCTTTCTGCCAATGCAGGAGACACAAGAGATGCAAGTTCAATCCTGTGTTGGGAAGATCCAGTACAGTAGGAAATGATAACCCGCTCCAGTACTCTTGCCTGGAAAATTCCATTGGTGCAGAGGAGTCTGGAAGACTACAATCCCAGGGCTACAAAGAATCAGACACATACCCAAGTTCATATTATATTTGTTGAGCCAGATTACAGGTGTTTTACCGGTGAATAGCGCAGCATGGTCCTTGGCCTTCTAGAGTTTGTTATCTTTGAGGGTGTAAAGAGTGTACTAAATAAGCAATTACAATATCCTAAATTTTTGGTGAAGGAAGTCCTGAATGTTGCTTCTTTTTTTTTTTTTTCATTTCATACACGATATTTTACATGTTTCAATGTTGCTTCTATAAGAGTTATGGAAGGCAAATAACCCAAGCCCCAGTGGCCAAGAAAAGCTTCCTGGAGAATGTGTTTAAGATATGATCCAGAACATTCCCATACACTGATGCAAGTGAGAATTATCTATAAAGGGAATAGAAAGAAG
>NC_059159.1:62583124-62657918 GCF_019923935.1 Bubalus bubalis | reverse complement strand
GATTTACTCCCTTTATGCAACTCAAGAGGTACCCTGAGATACCCTCCCCACTCAAGAGGAACCCCAGTTACCCACCAGAAGTCAAGAAGAGCCCCGTGTTCCCCACCTCATCTCAAAATGAGGTCCGAATCCCCTGTTTCAACTCGGGAGGAATCCCGACATTCCCCTCGCACTTCAAGAGGAGGCTTGTCTCACCTATAGAAACTCAAGAGGAACCCCTAGGTTCCTGCTGCAAGTCAAAAGGACACCAAGTTCCCCCTCAACTCGAGATAAGGCCTGTTTCCCCTGTACTGACTCGAATGGAACCCTGATTTTCCCTTCACAACACGAACTGAGGTCTGACTCTCCTGTTGCACCTCTAGAAAAAGACCAAGTTCCCGCCTGAACTCGACAGGAGTCTTGACACAACTTTTACAACTAGAGAGGAAAGCAGAGTTCCATGTCTTAACAAGAGACAAGGCCTGAATTTCCTATTGAAACTCTATAGGACCCCCGAGATCCCGGTCGCAACTCTAGAGGAACTCTGTGTTTCCCCTCTCATCTCCAGATGAGACCCTATTCACCTGCAGTGACTGGAGAGGAATCCCGAGGTGCTACTTGCAATCAAAAGGAGGTCTGGCTTCCCTGAGCCAACACGAGAGGTTCCCTGAGGTCCATGTAGAAACTGGAGAGGAACCCCGAGCTTCCTGCCACAACTGGAAAAAAAAAAAAAAAAAAAAGACAAGATTCACCCCTCATTGAGAGTTGAGGACTGATTCCCCTGCATCACTTCGACAGCAATCCTGAATTCCATCTAGAAACTTCAAAGGAGGCTTAAATCCCTTTATGCAACTCCAGAGGTTCCCCGAGATACCTGTAGCAACTTGAGAGGAACACCGAGTTTCCCACCTCAACTCTAGATGAGGCTCTATTCCCCTGCAGCAACTCTAGAGAAATCCTGATGTGCTTCTCGCAACTCAAAAGGAGGTCTGACCTCAATGAGGCAACATGAGAGGTTCCCTGAGTTCCCTGTCACAACTAAGAGGAATTCCAAGCTTCCTGCTACAACTCGAGAAAAACCATGAGATATCCCCCCAGTGCGAGATTAGGCCTGGTTCCCCTGCATTGACTCAAGAGCAATCCCGTGTCCCCCCTCAGAATTCGAAAGGAGGCTTGACTTCTTTCATGCAACTCCAAGGGTTCCCTGAGAAACCGGCACACCTCGAGAGGAAACCCAAGTTCCCTGCTGCAACTAGTTAAGAGCCCTGTGAAATGCCCCTCACAACTTGAAATGAGGCCTGACTTCTCTTGGGTAACAGGAGAGGTTCCCTGAGGTCCCAGTCACAACTCGAAAGGAACCCCGAGCTTCATGTGCAACCTGAGAAAAACCACAAGATTCCCCCTTCAACGCGAGATGAGCCCTGATTTCCTTGCAGTTACTCCAGGGCAATCCTGCGTTCCCCCTCGCAAATCAAAAGGAAGTTTGACTCCCTTTTTGCAACTCCAGAGGTTCCCTGAGATACCAGTCGAGAGGAGCACCACACTTCCCACTGCAACTCAAGAAAAACCTCGAGATTCTCCCCCTCTACTTGAGATGAGGCCCTAGGCCCCTGCATCCAATCGAGAGTAATTCCAAGGTGGCCCTCACACTTTGAAAAGAGGCCTGACATCCCTGAGGCCACATGAGAGGTTCCCTGAGATCCCCATCGTAACTTGAGACGAACCCCGAATTTCCACCACAAATCTAAAAAAAAAACCACCTGATCCCGCCCTCAATGCAAGGTGAGGCCTGATTCTCCTGCCTCGTCTGGACAGCAATCCTGAGTTCCCTCTTGAAACTTCAAAGGAGGTTTAACTCCCTTTATGCAACTCCAGAGGTTCCCTGAGATACCCATCACAACTCAAGAGGAACCCCAATTTTCCAACAGCACTTTAGGAGATCCCCGTTTTCCCCACCTCTTCTCGAGATCAGGGCCAATTCCTCTGCTTTGATTAGAGAGGAATCCTGACTTTCCCCTCGCACCTAAAATAGAGGCCTGTCTCACCCATTGCAACTCGAGAGGAACCCCGAGGTTCCTGCCATGAGTCAAAAGGACACTGAGTTCTCCCTCAACTCGAGAGAAGGTAGATACCTTTGCAGTGACTCCAGTGGAACCCCGAGTTTCCCCTAACAACATGAAAGGAGGTCTGACTCCCCTGTTGCACTTCTAGAAAAAGCCTGAGTTCCCTGCCTCAACTCGACAGGAGGTCTTGACACCTCTTTTTCAACTTGAGAGGAAAGCAGAGTTCCATGCCTCAACACGAGGTGAGGCTTGACTCCCCTGTTGAAACTCGATAGGAATCTCAAGAATCCTGTCGCAAATGCAGTTGTACCCCATGTTTCATACCTCAACTCGAGATGAGGCCCGATTCTCCTACAGCGACATGAGAGCCATTCCAAGTTCCTCATTGTAACTCGAAAGGAGGCCTGACTACCCTGAGTCAACACAAGAGGTTCGCCAACATCGCCATCACAATTTGAGAGGAACCCCGAGTTTCCAACCGCAAGTTGAGAAAAACCACGAGATTTCCCCCCCTCCAATGTGAAATGAGGGTAGATTCCCCTTAAGCGACTGGAGAGCAATCCTGAGTTACCCCGCACAACTCAAAAGGATTCTTGACTCTCTTTTGGCAACTCGAGAGGTTCCCCAAGATTCCCATCACAAATCAAGAGGAATCCTGAGTTTCCTGCCTCAACTTGAAAATAACACCTTGTTCCCCACCTCATCTTGAAATGAGGGCCGATTCCCCTGCAGTGACTCAAGAGGAATCCCGAGTTCCCCGTCCCAACTCAACATGGGCCCCAAGACCCTGATACAAAGGCAGAGGATTATCAAGAGGAGCTTGCTGAGGGAGCTTACCCTACCGCAATTGGGGAAGAGCCCTCTACCAGAACCACATAGGAAGCCTCATGCCACAGCTAAGCAGGAGGTCCGCTCTGCCACAAATAACCAGTAGCTTCCTGAACTTTGCAAGTAAAAAAATCGCCCCTTCTCATTACAATCATAGAGGAGACACCCATCTCCCAATTTGAGAAGAGCACTCTACCGCATCTAGAGAGGATCCCAACTACAAAAACTAATGAGTTCTCCTGCCACAACGAGAAAGGTGGTTGCAAATGTCAACTAGAGATGAGCTGATACACATCAAATAAAAAGTGGACACCCACTGAAATGAGAGTGGACCCCAAGCTGTATCTAGAAAGTAGCCTCCTGCACATTGCACTCAGACAGGAACCAGCTTGCACATAGCTACTAAAGAGGATCTCGCCCAATGTAGAGTCTCCACCACAACTTTAAAGGAACCCTGAGTGATATCCTGCAACTCAAGAGGCACCCCGAGTTCCCCACTACAATTTCACAGGATCCCTAGGCTGGCTCAAGAAAAGGGGCCACTGCACCAAATGACAGAGGGGCTCCCAGCCAATATTGAAGCAGATTCCCCAGGCACAACTCGAGATGTGTCCCCCAGGACATCACACCTAGAGAGAAGACATTTTGCCTCCAATGGAGACGAGCTCCCTGAAGGAAGTCGGCTGGAGACCCTCACAACTAGAGAGCAGTGATCCCATGAATTGAAGTGAAGAACCCATAGTGCAAAAAGCAGAGAGGACATTCCCCATGGAGACATGCACAAACCACCCAGAGAGGACACAGCTTCGCCCATCTAGAGGAGCCCTCAACCAAACTTCAGAGGCACCCGCTGACATCACACACAGATAGGAGCCACTCTTCTGGTAATAAACACGAACCTCACACCACGAGGAGAGAGGAGCTTGCACACCACCACTAGAGAGACTCAAAACCCCCACAATTACAGAGTGGACCCCGACAATAACGAGAGAGTAGTCCCTTGCCAAATCTAGTGACCACTCACCCATCATTGCAACAAGACAGGAGCCACCCTGCACATCCATGCTAGAGATGAGTTGCCCCAAGAGAACTCGACAGGAGGCCCCACTGCAAGTCGTCACGAACCCTGAGAACCAACCAAGCTCGAGGAGAACCCCGTCTTCCACACCATGTCTCCAGAGCAATCCTGAATCCTGTGCTGCAAATGCAGAGGAACAGTGATTTATCACTGCACTTTGAGAGGAGCTCTCAGTCTCCTGCTGTAACTCTCGAGGAAACCCCAAGTTTCCAGCAACAACCCCAGAGTTGAACCCCGAGAAGTTCTTCTCAGAGAAGAACCCCGAGTTTTTGCTGGAACTCGAGAGGAAGCCCTACTGCCCTGCTGCAACTCAAGAGGAAACACGATTTCCCCACCTCAAATGGAGAGGAGTTCTGACTCCACTGTTGCCTCTCGAGAAGTATTCCCAGATCCCCATCACAACTCAAGAGGAACCCCGTGATTCCAGCTGCAAGTCGAAAGGACACCGAGTTCCCCCTCAACTCAAGATAAGGACTGATTCCCCTGCAGCAACTCGAATGGAATCCCGAGTTTCCCCTCACAAAATGAAGGGAGGTCTGACTCCCCTGTTGCAACTTGAGAAAAATTCCAAGTTAACCATCTAAACTTGACAGGAGGCCTGACACCCCTTTCACAACTCAAGAGGAAATTGGAGTTCCATGCCTCAACACAAGACAAGTCCTGACTTCTCTGCTGCAACTCGAGAGGAATGCCGAGATCTCTGTCACAACTGAAGAGGAACCCTGAGTTTCCCACCTTAAATTGAGATGAGGCCCTATTTCCCTGCAGCGACTCAAGAGGAATTCCGAGATTACCCTTGCAACTCTAAAGGAAGCCTGACTCCCGTGAGGCAACCTGAGTGGTTCTGTAAGATTCCCGTCACACCTCGAGAGGATCCTGAGATACCTGTCACAACACGAGAGGTACCCTGAGTTTCCAGCCTCAACTTGAGATGAGGCCCTATTCCCCTGCTGTGACTTGAGAGAATCCCAAGTTTCCCCTGGCATCAAAAAGGAGGCCAGACTCCCACGATGCAACTTGATAGGATCCCTGATGTCCCCATTGCAACTCCAGTGGAACCCCGAGATACCCATCGCAACTCTAGATGAACCCCGAGTTTCCCACCTCAACTAGAGATGAGGCCCGATTCCCCTGCAGCGACTCGAGAGCAATTCTGAGTTCTCCCTGGCAACTTGAAAGGAGTCCTGACTCCCCTGAGGCAACACAAGAGGTATCCTGAGGTACCAGTCGCAACTGGAGAGGAACCCTGAGCTTCCCACCCCAACTCAAGAAAAACCATGAGATTCCCCTCTCAACGTGAGATGAGTCCTGATTACCCTGCAGTGACTTGTGTGGAATGCCATGTTCGCTGTCCCAACTTGACATGAGGGCCAAGAAACTGATGCAACTGTAGAGGATTCCCAAGAGGAGCCTACCCAACCCCAACTGGAGAAGAGCCCTCTGCCACAACCAGAGAGGAAGTCTCATACCGCAGCTAAGCAGGAGGCCTGCCCTGCTGAAATAGCCAGTAGCTTCCTGCACTTCACAACTAGAAAAAGAGCCCCTTTTCATTACAACCATAGAGGAGTCACTCACCTCTCAATTTGAGAAGAGCACTCTACCGCATCTAGAGAGGATCCCAACTAGCACAGCTAAAGAGGAGTTCCCCTGCGACAGCGAGAGAGGTGGCTGCAAACGACAACTAGAGACGAGCCAACCCACAGCAAATAAAGAGCGGACACCCACTGCAATGAGAGTGGACCCCAAGCTGTATCTAGAGAGTAGCCTCCCACACATTGCACTTAGAAAGGGACCAGCTTGCACATTGCTACTAGAGAGGATCTGCCCCCACTCTAGTTCAATAGAAGTCTCCACCACAACTTTAAAGGAACCCCGAGTCATATACTGCAACTCAAGAGGCACCCCGAGTTCCCCCCCTGCAATTTCATAGGATCTCTAGACTGGCACAAGAAAAGGGGCCACTGCACCAAATGACGGAGGGGCTCTCTGGCCAAAACTGAAGAAGATTTCCCAGGCGCAACTTGAGAGGTGTCTCCCAGGATATCACACATAGAGAGAACACCTTCTGCCTTTAATGGAAACGAGCTCCCTGAAGGAAGTCGAGTGCAGGCCCTCACAACTAGAGAGTAGAGATCCTATGAATAGAAATGAGGAATTCATAGCGCCAAAAGCACAGAGGACCTCCCCGATGGAGACAAGCACACCCCAACTGGAAAGGACACAGCCTGACCCCTCGAGAGGAGCCCTCCACCACAACTTGAGAGGATCCCGCTGGAATTCACACATAGATAGGAGCCCCTCTTCTGCTATTACAGACAAATCTCACACCACAAGGAGAGAGGAGCTTGCATACCACCCTAGAGAGACTCGAAATCCCGGCAACTACAGAGTAGACCCCAACCACAATGATAATCACTTGTAAAAATAGTGAGCCACCACACGTCACTGCAAAAAGACAGGAACAACTCTGCATATCCTTGCTAGAGACGAGTTTCCCCAAGAGAACTCGACAGGACACCCCACCACAAGTCACCAGGAACCTTGAGAACTAACCAAGCTCGAGGAGAACCCCAGCTTCCCCACCATGACTCCAGTGCAATCCTGCATCCCGTGCTGCAAATCCAGAGAAACATATTTCTCACTGCACTTTGAGAGGAGGTCTCAGGTGCTGCGGCAACTCTCCAGCAAACCCTGAATTTCCAGAAACCACTGGAGAAAAAGCCCAAATTTCTGCTGCAAGCTGAGAGGAGGCCTGACTCCCCTGCTGCCACTCGAGAGGTATCCCCAGATCCCCATCTAAACTCAAAAGGAACCCCGTGTTTCCCACCACAAAAGGACACTGAGTTCCCCCTTAATTGAGATAAGGACTGATTCCCCTGCAGCGACTAGAATGGAATCCCAAGTTTCCCCTCAAAACATGAAGGGAGGTCTGAATCCCCTGTTGCAACTCAAGAAAAATCCCGACTTCCCCACCTCAACTCAACAGGATGCCTGACATCCCTTTCACAACTCAAGAGAAAAGCCGAATTCTAGGCCTCAACACAAGATGAGCCCTGACTACGCTGTTTAAACTTGATAGGAACCCTGAGATCCATGTCACAACTGGAGACAAACCCCGAGTTTTCTGCCTCAACTTGTGATGAGATCTCATTTTGCTGCAGCAACTCGACAGGAATCCCTAGGTTCCCCTCACAACTCGAGAGGAGGCCTGATTCCCCTGAGGCAACACGAGAGGTTCCCTGAAGCTCCATCACAACTCAAGAGGAACGCCAACCTTCCTGCAGCAACTCGAGAAAAATCACAAGATTACCCCTTCAAAGGGAGATGACGCCTGATTCCTCTGCAGCGACTCGAGAAAAATCCCGAGTTCCCTCTCACATCTCGAAAGGAGGCTTGACTCCCTTGAGGCAACATTAGAGGTTCCCTGAGGTACCTGTCACAAATCGAGGGGAACCCTGCTTTTCCCGCCTCAACTCGAGATGAGGTGAGGCTGGATTCCTCTGCAATGACTTGAAAGAAATCCCGAGTTTTCCCTCGGAACTTGATAGGTTGCCTGACTCCCCTGAGGACACATGAGATCAACCTTCAATGCAAGATAAGGTCCATTTACCCTACAGCAACTTGAGAGCAATCCCGAGTTCCCTCCTGCAACCTGAACAGAGTCTTGACTCCCTTTTAGCAACTCGAGAGTTTCTCCGAGATACCTGTTGCAACTCGAGAGGAACCCTGAGTTTCCCGCAACTCAAGATGAACCCCATGTTGCCCACCTCATCTTGAGATGAGGGCTGATGCCCCTGCTTCGAGTTGAGAGGAATCCCAACTTCCCCTAGCACCTCAAAAGCAGCCCTGTCTCACCTATTGCAACTCCACATGATCTCCAATTTCCACCTGACAACTTGAGAGAAACCCCGAGTTTCCCACTACAACTCGAAAAGAACCCTGGGTTCCCTGCCTCAATTTGAAATGTGACCCGATTCCCCTGCAGTGACTGGAGAGGAACCCCGAGTTCCCCAATTTCCTCTCGAGTTACAACAGGTATCTCAGGGAACCTCTCGAGTTGCTAAGAGAGAGTCAACTCAACACGAGCCCCAAGACCCTAATGCAACTGCAGAGGATGCCAAGAGATTACCCCAACACAATTGGGGAAGAACCTTCTACCAAAAACAGAGAGAAAGCCTCATACCACACCTAAGCAGGAGGCCCATCCTGCCACAAAAAGCTAGTAGCTTCCTTCACTTCACAACTAGAAAAATCTCCCCTTTTCATCACCACCATAGAGGAGTCACCCACCTCCCAATTTGAGAAAAGCACTCTACCACATGTAGAGAGGAGCCCAACTACCACAATTAAAGTGAAGTTCCCCTGCCACAATTAGAGAGGTGGTTGCAAACGAAACTAGAGACAAGCAGACCCATAACAAATAATGAGTGCACCCCCACTGCAATTAGAGTGGAGCCCATGCCATATCTAGAGAGTAGCCCCCCACACATTGCACTTAGATGGGGACCAGCTTGCGCATGGCTAATACAGAGGATCTGCCCCAGATTCATGAATCTAATTCAAGAGGAGTCTCCAGCACAACTCTTAAGGAACCTCGAGTCATATACTGCAACTCAAGAGGCACCCTGAGATCCCTGCTGCAATCTCACATGATCCCTAGGCTAGCACAAGGGACCTGGGACCAAATGACAGAGGCGTTCCCTGGACAAAACTGAAGTGGATTCCCCAGGCACAACTAGAGAGTTGTCCCCATGGATAACACACCTAGAGAACACCTTCTGCCTCCAATGAAGACAAGCTTCCTGAAGGAAGTCAAGTGGAGGCCCTGGAAACTAGAAAGCAGGAATCCCACGAATAGAAGTAAGGAACCCATAGCGCCAAAAGCAGAGAGGACCTCCAAAGTGGAGACAATAACACCCCAACCTGAGAGGACGCAGCCTCGATCCTCGAGAGGAGCCCTCCTCCACAACTTGAGAGGCTCCTGATAGACATCACACACAGAGAGGAGCCCCTCTTCTGCTAAGACAGACGAACCTCACACCACAAGGAGACAGGAGCTGGCACATCACCACTAGAGAGAACTGAAGCCCCTGCAAATACAGAGTTGACCAAGACCACAATGATATAGTCCCTTTTCAAAACTAATGAGCAACCACCCGTCATTGCAACAAGACAGGAGCCACGCTGCACATCCCTGCTATGAGTCGGCCCAAGAGAACTTGACAGGACACCCCACCATAAGTCACCAGGAACACTGAGTACCAACCAAGCTCAAGTGTAACCTTGACTTCCACGACAGGACTCCAGTTGAATCCTGCATCCCATGCTGCAAATCCATAGGAACATTGATTTCTTGTTGCACTTCAAAAGGAGCTCTCCAACGCTGTGGCAACTCTCCAGACAACCCTGAGTTTCCAGAAACCACTAAAGAAGAACCCCACATTTCTGCTGCAACTTGAAGGAGGCCAAACTCTCCTGCTGCAACTCGAGAGGAAACATGACTTTCCCACCTCAACTTGAAAGGAGTCTTGACTACCCTGTTGCTATTCAAGAGGTATCCCCAGATCCCCATTACAACTCGAAAGGAACCCCATGTTTCCCGCCGCAAGTCAAAAGGACACTGAGTTCCCCCTCAACTCAAAATAAGGCCTAATTCCCCTGCAGCGACTTGAATGGAATCCCGAGTTTCCCCTCCCATGAAGGGAGGTATGAATTCCCTGTTGCAACTCAAGAAAAATACCGAGTTCCCCACCTCAACTCGAAGAGGCCTGATAACCCTTTAACAACTCAAGAGGAAAGCAGAGTTCCATGCTTCAACACAAGATGAGCCCTGACTACCCTGTTGAAACTCGATAGGAACCCCAAGATCCACACCCAAACTGGAGAAGAACCCCGAGTTTCCTGCCTTAACTTGAGATGAGGCCCTATTCCCCTGCAGTAACTCGAGAGGCATCCCTAGTTTCACCTCACAACTCGAAAGAAGGCCTGATTCCCCTGAGGCAACATGAGAGGTTCCCTGAGGTCCCCATTGCAACTCGAGAGGACCCCCAAGTTTCCTGCCTGAACTTACGATGAGATGAGGCTCAAATCCCTTTCAGTGAATCAAGAGGAATCTGGAGTGCCTGCTCGCAACTCGAAAGGATGCCTGACTCCCCTGGGGCAACAGTACAGATTCCCTTAGGTCAATGTCACAATTCAAATAGAACCCCGAGCTTTCCTCCACAACTCGAGCAAAACAACCAGATCCGTCTCTCAATGCAAGATGAGGCCTGATTCTCCTTTGGTGACTTGAGAGCAATCCCAACTTCCTCCTGGCAACTCAAAACGAGGCTTGACTCCCTTTTTTGCAACTTGAGAGGTTATCTAAGATACTAGTCGCAACTGGAGAGGAACCCTGAGTATTCCACCTCGACTCAAGATGAGGCCCAATTCCCCTGAGCCTGACAACTGAGCTGCCCCTCACAACTAGAACGGAGGCCTGACTTCCCTGAGGCAACCAGAGCAGTTCTTTGAGATCCCTGTAGCAACTCTAGGGGAACCCCAAGATTCCCATCGCAACTTGAGAGGAAACCCGTTTCTAGAGAGGAATCCAGAGTCCCCCATTGCAACTCGAAAGGAGGCTTGACTCCCTTTTTCCAAATGGAGATGTTCCCCAAGACACCCTTCACAACTCGAGAGGAACCCTGAGTTTCACGCCACAACTGCAGAAGAACACCATGTTTCCCACCTCATCTCGAGATAAGGGCCGAGTCCCCTGCTTCGACTCGAGAGGAATTCAGACTTCCCCCTCACTCAGCAAGAGGATGTCTGTCTAACCTATTGCTTCAAGAGGTTCCCTTAGTCTATGTCCCTATCACCAATGCCAGAGAAGCTGAAGTTGATAAGTTCTATGGAGACCTATAAGACCTCGAAGACCTCCTGGAACTAACACCAAAAAAGATGTTCTATTCATCACTGGAGAATGGAATGCAAAAGTAGGAAGTCAAGAGATACCTGGAGTAACAGGAAACTTTGGCCTTGGAGAAGAAAATTAAGCAATGCAAAGGCTAACTGAATTCTTCCAGAGAATGTACTAGTCAAAGAAAATACAATTTTTCAACAACACAAGAGACAACTTTACAAATGAACATCACCAAATGGTCAACACTGAAATCAAATTAATTACATTCTTTGTAGTTGAAGATGGAGAAACTGTATACAGTCAGCAAAAACAAGACCTGGAGCTGATTGTGGCTCAGATCATCAGCTCCTTGTAGAAAAACACAGTCTTAAACTAAAGAAAGCAGGGAAGACCACTGGGCCAGCTAGATATGACTTAAATCAAATCCCCTATGAATATGCAGTGGAGGTAATGCATAGATTCAAGGGATTAAATCTAGTAAAGAGTGCCTGAGCTATGAACAGAGGTCTGTATTATTGTACAGGAGGCAGCAAACAAAACCATCCCAAAGTAAAAGTAAAGTAAGAAGACAAAGGGGCTAGCTGAGGAGACTTTACAAATAACTAAAGAAATAAGTGAAAAGTAAGAGAGAAAGGAAAAGGTATGTTCAGCTAAATGCAGAGTTCCAAACAACAGCATGGAGAGACAAGCAGGGCTTCTTCAATGAGCAGTGCGTAAAACTAGAAGAAAACAACTGAAGGGGGAAAACTAGAGATATCTTCAGGCAGATTGGAGCTATAAAGGGAATATTTCACCAAAAGATGGGCTCAATAAAGGACAGAAACTGTGGAAACCTAGGAGATGCTGAAGAGATCAAGAAGAGAGGGAAGGAATGCGCAGAACTTTGCAAAAAAAAAAAAAAAAAGATCTTAATGAACTGGATTACTACGATGGGGTTGTCAGTCACCCAAATCCAGACGTTCTGGAGTGTGAGGGCAAGTGGGCCTTAGGAAGCCCTGCTGTTAATAAAGCTAGTGGATATGATGGAATTCCCATAGAACTATTCAAAATTCTAAAGGATGATGCCATCTAGGTGTTTCATTCCATATGTCAGCAAACCTGAAAGACCCAGTAGTGACCACAGTATTGGAAAAGGTCAATCTTTATCCCAATTCCCAGGAAGGGTAGTACTAAAGAATGTGCCAACCATGGGACAATTGCACTCATCTCCCATGCTAGTAAGGTCATGCTTAAAATTTTGCATGCTAGGCTTCAGCATTAGGCAAACCTAGAACTTCCAGATGTCCAAGTTGGGTTTAGAAAAGGATGAGGAACCAGAGATCAAATTGCCAACATTCGCTGGATCATAGAGAAAGTTAGTGAATTCCAGAAAAACATCTACCTCTGTTTCATCAGCTATGCTAAAGCCTTTGATGGTGTGGCTCATAGTAAACTGTGGAAAACTCTTAAAGAGATGGGAATACCAGACTATCTTACTGGGCTGCTAAGAAACCTGTAGCAGGTCGAGAAGCAATAGTTAGAATCCTGTGTGGAATAACCACCAATCTTGGTTCAAGATTGAGAAAGGAGGACGACAGGGCTGTCTGCTGTCACCCTGTTTGTCTAAACTATATGCTGAGTATATCATGAGAAATGCTGAGCTGGATGAATTACAAGCCAGAATCAAGATAGGCAGAGAATCATCAACAACCTCAGCGATGTGGATGATACCACTCTAATGGCAGAAAATGAAGATGAACTAAAGAGCCTCTTGGTGAGGTGAAGGAGGAGAGTGAAAGAGTTGGCTTAAGACTTAATATTAAATAAACTAAGAACGTGGTATCCAGCCCCATTACCTCATGGCAAATAAAAGAGGAAAAAGTGAAAGTAGTGACAGATTTCCTCTTCTAGGGCTCTAAAATCACAGTGGATGGTGATTGTAGCCATGAAATCAGAAGATGATTGCTTCTTGGCAGGAAAACTCTGACAAACCTAGACAGTGTGTTGAAAAGCTCTGTTTTTTCAGAGACACTTCTCTGCTGGCAAATGTCTATGTAGTCAAGGCTATGGTCTTCATAGTGGTCATGACAGTTGTGAGAGCTGGGCCATAAAGAAGGCAAAATACCAAAGAACTGATGCCTTTGAACTGTGGTGCTGCAGAAGACTCCTGAAGGTCCCATAGACAGCAAGGAGATCAAACCAGTCAATATTAAGAGGAATCAAACCTGAATACTTGCTGGAAGTAAAGAAGAACTAAAGAGCCTCTTGGTGACATGAAGGAGAAAAGTGAAAGAGTCAGCTTGAGACTAAATATTAAATAAACTAAGAACATGGCATCCGGCCCCATTACTTCATGGTAATGGTATTCCCAGTGGTCATGTACAGTTGTGAGAGCTGGACCATAAAGAAGGCAAAATGCCAAAGAACTGATGTCTTTGAATGGTGGTGCTGGAGAAGACCCCTGAGGGTTCCTTGGGCAGAAGGGAGATCAAACCGGTCAATCTTAAGGGAAATCAAACCTGAGAGGACTGATGTTAAAGCTGAAGTGACAGCATTTTGGTCATATGATACGAACAACCAACTTATTGGAAAAGTGCGTAATGCTGGGAAAGATTGAGGGCAGAAAGAGAAGAGGGCATCAGAGGATAAAATGGCTGGATGACATCACGGATGAAATGGACATGAGCTTGGGCAAACTTTGGAAGATGGTGAGGGACAGGAAGGCCTGGTGTGCTGCAGTCCATGGGATTGCAAAGAATTGGACATGACTGGATGACTGAACAAAAACAATAAATTATGATGAATTACTTTTATAATTATTATTATGAATCAATCTATACTTGAGATGATATTAATAATCATAATACTGGGAAAACAATGACTCCCTTAAAGTATCTGTAACATTTTTAAAGGAGGAAAATGCTATTCTCTTAAAGGTTTAGTAATTATGTAAACAGTTAACCTAAGCAAATTTGTATAAATATATATATACAAACACAATGTTTTTATAAAAGCAAACAACCAAAAGCATATGATAGGATTTTTGAAATATAAATTTATTTATTTTGATTGAAGGCCAATTAATTTACAATATTGTATTGGTTTTGCCATACATCAACATGAATCCACCACAGGTGTACACGTGTTTGCCATCCTGAGCCCCCCTCCCACTTCCCTCCACATTCCGTCCCTCTAGGTCATCCCAGTGCACCAGCCCTGAGCATCCTGTATCATGCATCAAACCTAGACTCGTGATTCATTTCACATATTATATTATACATGTTTCAATGCCATTCTCCCAAATCATCCTACCCTCACCCTCTCCCACAGAGTCCATAAGACTGTTCTATACATCTGTGTCTTTTTTGGTGTCTCACATACATGGTCATGGTTACCATCTTTATAAATCCCATACATATGTGTTAGTATACTGTATTGGTATTTTTCTCTCTGGCTTACTTCACTCTGTATAATAAGTTCCAGTTTCATCCACCTCATTAGAACTGATTCAAATGTATTCTTTAATGACTGAGTAGCACTCCATTGTGTATATGTACCACAAGTTTTCTTATCCATTTGTCTGCTGATGGACATCTAGTAATTTGTTGGAACTTTGTGTAAGTCTTCTTGAAATTGTTAATTGACCCCTGGTTACGTTTCCCACTACTTTCATTTCTATTTCCCCTCATTACAAATTAAATTATTACTTTGAACTTCTTTCTATTCCCCTGATAGATAATTCTCACTTGCATCAGTGTATGGGAATGTTCTGGGATCATATCTTAAACACATTCTCCAGGAAGCTTTTCTTGGCTACTGGGGCTTGGGTTATTTGCCTTCCATAACCACTCTTATAGAAGCAACATTGAAACATGTAAAATATCATGTATGAAATGCAAAAAAAAAAAGAAGCAACATTCAGGACTTCCTTCACCAAAAATTTAGGATATTGTAATTGCTTATTTAGTACACTCTTTACACCCTCAAAGATAACAAACTCTAGAAGGCCAAGGACCATAGCTGCGCTACTCACAGGTAAAACACCTGTATCTGGCTCAACAAATATAATATGAACTTGGGTATGTGTCTGATTCTTTGTAGCCCTGTGGATTGTAGTCTTCCAGACTCCTCTGCCCATGGAATTTTCCAGGCAAGAGTACTGGAGCAGGTTATCATTTCCTACTGTACTGGATCTTCCCAACACAGGGATTGAACTTGCATCTCTTGTGTCTCCTGCATTGGCAGAAAGATTCTTTATCACCGCTGCCACCTGGAAAGCCTTGAATTGGGGACAAAAGGGAAATAGGCACATAATTTTATAGGGTGGCAAATTCTAATATATACACACATTTGTTTACAAATTTGGAAAAATGTTTTTGATAATGTGGTATTTTTTTTTTATCATTTAAGCTTGAATTTTCATCAAGCTTCAGGAAGTTTTTCTTAGGGTAATATATACAACTGGTGTTTCTAGTACAAGTATATCATCATGAAAGCATAATCTTTCTTCTTTTCACAAGTACCTCTTATTAGTTGGTAGGGGAAGCACAGTTCTTTCTTATGTAACAAAAGCAACGAAACTTGAAATGAGTTATCAGGATAAATAGCAACTGAATACAGCAAATACATGTCCAGACACATTTGTATACACACATTTATGCTGCCAAGTAGAATCAAATATATTTCTTAAGAAAGAGCTAAATGGCCTTATGAATTCAGAGAATAGGATGATCAGTTCTTGCTGGAAAGAACATAATAGATGCATCTTCATGGAATGTGTGGCATTTAATTTTAGCCTTAAATAGGAGTCATGACAGAACAATAGGTCTGTGGAAAATGTAGCTAAAATAGAGATTATGATGGTGGGAAAAGGGGGAAGGTTAAAGATGTATTTGTGAATTTTGAAAGGTGTAGGGGTCATGCAGAAATATGACAAATAAACCATAAATACAAGTTTGATTTGAAACAGGGACAGTTCTGAAGAGTAAGGATTTTGCATCCCATAAGACTATTTGAGGTCTTCCCTAGTGGTTCGATGGTAAAGAATCTGCCTGCCAAAGCAAGAGGCACAAGTTTGATAACTAGGCAGGGAAGATTCCATAGAGAAGGAAATGGCAACCCACTCCTGTTTCCTTGCCTGGGAAATCCCATGGACAGAGCAGCCTGGCAGGCTACAGTCCATGGTGTTGCAAAAGAGTCAGACACAATTTAGTGACTAAACAACAACTAAATACCATTTGAACAGAGAAGGGATGTGATTAGAGATTTCTTAGTGAGAATATTTCTTTGGAGAAATTTTGTTTTTAAGGCAGAAAATGAATCAGAAACTGCAAGATGTTTAAACTAGTGCTTCTGATAAATACACACAGCTTGCTGTAAAAACATGGCGAAGGGGTTAAAATCTCAATGAGAACAATATCAGATTCAAACCCATCATTATATAAACCACATTAGGGATGGATCATGTACCATGTAAATGGAAAAACAGGGTTTACTCTAATCTTAGATAAATTTTCTCATCTATGATTTTCTTCTCTGACTCCCACCATCCATATCAATTTACTTACTAATTCAAGTCCCATTTACATGCAAAACAGTTATTGAATTGTTAACCTGTACTACCATGAGAAACAAATTTCTCAGTTTGAGTACAGTGCTTATGTACAATTCCTTTAGTCTTTAGCCTGACATTTTCCAGTCAATGCACTATTTTCCAAAGTTATCAGTACATTTTAATGGCTACAAAGAATGCTAGAATTAACATCTGTCTTCGGGTTTTGGTATGAACATACATTTTCAAAGGAAATGAGACACTTACAGAAATGGTAAAAGCTTAACCATCCTGGGATGAGATATGAAGAAACAAGGTAATTTATTGGTTTGGATTAGATTTTGGTTGCAAGAGAATAGTTCTGTAAATCAAACACAAATTATTATTATTAGTTTTGTTTTGTTTTGTTTTTCTTATGGCAGACCCTGGAGATGTTGGTCCAAGGGCTCGTGTGCTCTGTGGAACCAAGCATCTTCTTTCTTACTAATCAGACATTCAGGCCTCTTTTGTTAAGGGACCATAGATGCCCCAAAGTTTGCTTCAACTCCAACCTTCATGTTGTCATTCTAGCTAACAAGAAGAAGGGAAGAAAGTTAGAAGAAAGTTACTTTTTAGGAAAATCCCCAGAATCTGCACATGTCATCTTCATGGATATCTCAGAGGCCAAAACCTAGTCATGTGGACACACTCAGCTCCAAGGTACCTGGGAATATTAGTGTACTCTTTTCATCCATATGTCTGCTTAAAGTTTAGTGAGTATAACACTGCTAAAGAGGAAGGAACAATTTTCTTCTTTTTTGATGTCTACAACATAAATAAGCTAGCTCAAGTGTATCAATAAATTTGTCCATAAAGAGAATTTATGAAGAGAACCTTCCACGATGTTTTTTTATGAGTCACAGGATGCAACAATGAGATATCAGTTATCAGTCCATGATTGAGCTCTTCCAGGGTACTTCCTGAGACAGAAATTACCTTCTGTCTCTTGTATGCTATTATTATTTGTTCTGACATAGGCAAACCTAGTCCTACATGATATACAAAAAAAAATCACCTGTTTCTTTCACAATACCTTCATTCAAATTGCTGCCACAATAGAGAGACCTGTTTTGAAAGTTTTCAAAAGTAAAACTAGGACTAATTGGTGAATTCACAAAACAAATAGATTTAAATTCAGAGATTGCTTACCGAATTTCTACTACAGACAGTGTGCTAAGACAACAAGACTGCAGTTTGAGCTGATCTTAACATGGCCCGGCCTTCCTGAAATTTTCTCTCTACTTAAGGGTACGTACTGTAATAAGGTGATTTTACAAAAAAAAAAAAAGTGTGTGTGTGTATGTATGTATGTATGTATATATATATATACAATTTTGGAAAGTAATACCAAAGAAAGGAAAAGAAGTTTTAGATGAACTTGCCCATATGATGAAAGTATCACTACTTATTGTTGCTTCCCCTCCTCCCCCTTAGGCATGAGGTAGATAAAAGCTTTGGAATGAGGTGGCAAAAATCCGTGTGTGGAAAAGAGATCTTGTGAAATTAAAGGTCCCACACAAATCATGCATAGATACTGTGATATGAAATCTTACAGAAATTATGCTATAAATACTAAGGGTGTTTTAAAAATATATTTTAAATTTCTAAAAGCTCTGTTTCACATGATATCTTATATATCACATGAAATGAGCCTTTGATAGATTTCATGGTGTTAAAAGGATCATATTTAATTCCAAATGCATCCTTCAGCCTCCTCAGGAATTATGATGCCATTTATTATCTTCTTCCATGAGATTTGACAAAATTGTGGCATGTATTAACTGCTTGACAATTACATGCTGCTGAGTAACTCATTTGGTCTCAAGCTGATGCTCAATTAAACATCTAGGAAGACAGATAATTAAATAAAAAGTATTAGTTTCTGCTTTGTGATGTAAATGCTTTGCGGAATTTAAAGAATTTTAAGAAAACAATATAACAATCTAAGATAATTGCCTTATTAATCCTGGAAGAGTCCTCATTTTACTGAAAATAACACAGAGCCTCACAACCATCTAACGTGAATTTTTAAAAAGCATTCTTCTGCAACAGTAGAATGGGGATAAATACTGATGTCTTATTAATTCTGAAGTTAGTGTGCTTGCTCTCCTTAAGTAATCTAATTATTTCACATTGTGAAGCTATTTGAAATTTAGGTTGGCAGTCAAAAGTAGCATAAAAGTGATCTCTAGTTTTATCTTCAGAAGCAATGTTTATCTTCAAATGCCTTTTTGTAGCATTTCATCACTCTCTCCAAGTAAAACTGTTTCCTATTTTCATTAAATATTAAATTAAAAAATGGTGACAATATGATTAGTTAACTTATGAAAGATGTTCTAATGCTTAAAAAATTAAATGACAGAATCATATTAAAGTTTGAGAGCATCTGATAGTACAGACGGAGAAGGCAATGGCAACCCACTCCAGTACTCTTGCCTGGAAAATCCCATGGATGGAGGAACCTGGTAGGCTGCAGTCCATGGGGTCACTGGGAGTCAGACACGACTGAGTGACTTCACTTTCACTTTTCACTTTCATGCATTGGAGAAGGAAATGGCAACCCACTCCAGTATTCTTGCCTGGAGAATCCCAGGGATGGGTGAGCCTGGTGGGCTGCCGTCTATGGGGTCGCACAGAGTCAGACACGACTGAAGCGACTTAGCAGATAGTACAGATACTTCTGAAAGCAAAGCACAATACATATTAAAAATATCCCAGTCTTGAGAGTTCAAGATGGCAGTGTTGAAGCTTAACTCACTTCCTCTCACGGATGCAACAAATCTACAATCACATATGGAATAATTCTCACAGAAAGGGACCTGAAAACTGAATGAACAGAGAGTCTACAACAAAAGGGGGAAAGTATAGCATTAAGATGGGTGGGAGAGGCAGAGAGACAGTCTTGCCAAGAAAAATACAGCAGTCCAACCAGTGAGCCACAACTGAGTGGAATCACAAAGGCTTAGATCTTCTTTATCCTAACCAGCAAAGGATGCAGGCGTGCATCAGGAATCACAACCCATAATCCTGTATGGGAAGGACCAGCCCCCCCAAGCACCTGAGCCAGAACTGTCTTTGAGTGTTTGTCTCCTGCAGAGGCATGGGTTAGCAGTGGCCTTCCATGGGGACAGGGGTGCTGGCTGCAGCAGACCTGGGTCACGCAGCATTATTCAACATAGAGCCACAAAGCAGACGACCCACAAACTGCAGAACAAGTATACTAAAGAAATCTCACACTGTTAAGAAAGCTCTAGGACCCACAACAGATTTCCCAATCTGGGGATCCAGTAAAGGGACTGAGAACCCCCAGGAAATTTGACTTAGGGGGCCAGTGGAACTGACTGCAGAACTTTCACAGGACTGGGGAAACAGACTAGGTGAGCACATACAAAACCTTGCATGTGCCAGGATCCAGGAGAAAGGAGCAGTGTTCCCACAAGAGACTGAGTCAGACTTGCCTGTGAGTGTCCACGAGTCTCCTGTGGAGGCATGGGTCAACAGTTCGGCCTCAGGCCAAACAAGAGGAAGGGAACACAAACCCACCCATCAACAAAAAATTGGATTAAAGATTTATTGAGCATGTCTCCCCTATCAGAATAAGACCCCGTTTCCCCCACAATCAGTCTCTCCCATCAGGAAGTTTCAAGAAGCCTCTTATCCTTATTCATCAGAGAGCAGACAGAATTAAAACCAAAATCAGAAAACTAACCAATCTGATCACATGGACCACAGCCTTGTCTAACTCAATGAAACTATGACCCATGCCATTTAGGGCCACCCAAGATGGACGGGTCATAGTGGAGAATTCTTACAAAACGTGGTCCACTGGAGAAAGGAAAAGCAAGCCACTTCAGTATTCTTCCCTTGAGAACGCCATGAACAGCATAAAAAGGCAAAAAGATGTGATACTGAAATATGAACTCTCCAGGTTGGTAGGTGCCCAATATGCTACTGGAGAAGAATGGAGAAATAATTCCAGAAACAATGAAGAGACGAGGTCAAAGTGAAAATAACACCCAGCTGTGTATGTGACTGGTAATGGAAGTAAAGCCTGAGACTGGAAAGAACAAAATGCATAGGAACATGGAATGAATTGCATAGGAACCTAGTCCACGAATCAAGGTAAATTGGAAGTGGTCAAGCAGGAGATGGCAGGAGCGAACATTAACATTTTAGGAATCAGTGAACTAAAATGGACTGGAATTCAGTTCAGTTCAGTTGCTCAGGAGTGTCCAACTCTTTGTGATCCATGGACTGCAGCATGCCAGTCCTCCCTGTCCATCACCAACTCCAGGAGTCTACTCAAACTCTTGTTCATTGTATTGGTGATGCCATCCATCCATCTCATCCTCTGTCATCCCCTTTTCCTGCATTCAATATTTCCCAGCATCAGGGTCTTTTCTCTTTGCATCAGGTGGCCAAAGTATTGGAGTTTCAGCATCAACATCAGTCCTTCCAATGAACATTTAGGACTGATCTCCTTTAGGATGGACTAGTTGGATCTCCTTGTAGTCCAAGGGACTCTCAAAGTCTTCTCCAGCACCACAGTTCAAAAGCATCAATTTTTCGGCACTCAGCTTTCCTTATAGTCCAACTCTTACATCCATACATGACCACAGGAAAAACCATAGCCTTGACTAGACGGACCTTTGTTGACAAAGTAATGTCTCTGCTATTTAATATGCTGTCTAGGTTGGTCATAACTTTTCTTCCAAGGACCAAGTATCTTTTAATTTCATGGCTGCACTCACCATCTGCAGTGATTTTGGATCCCCCCAAAATAAAGTCTGTCACTGCTTCCACTGTTTCCCCATCTATTTGCCATGAAGTGATGGGACCAGATGCCATGATCATAGTTTTCTGAATGTTGAGGTTTAAGCCAACTTTTCCATTCACCTCTTTCCCTTTCATCAGGAGGTCTTTAGTTCTTTTTCTCTTTCTGCCATGAGTGTGCTGTTGTCTGCATATCTGAGGTTATTAATTTTTCCTGACAATCTTGGTTCTAGCTTGTGCTTCATCCAGTCAAGCATTTCTCATGATATGTACTCTGCATAATTCAGATGAACATTTTATCTAGTACTGTGGGCAAGAATCCCTTAGAAGAAATCGAGTAACCCACACAGTCAACAAATGAGTCTGAAATGCAGTACTTGGGTGCAATCTCAAAAATGACCAAATGATTTCTGTTCATTTCCGAGGCAAATCATTCAATATCACAATAATCCAAATCTATTCCCCAAACAATAATCCCAAAGAACTTAAGTTGAATGGTTCTATGATAACCTACAAGACTTCCTAGGACTAACACCAAAAGAAGATGTCCTTTTCATGATAGAGGTCTGGAATGCAAAAGTAGGAAGTCAAGAGATACCCAGAGTAACAGGCATGATTGGCCTTGGAGTGCAAAATGAAGCAGGGCAAAGGCTAACAGAGTTCTGGCATGAAAATGCACCAGTCATATCAAACACTCTCTTCCAACAACACGAGAGATGACTCTACACATGGACATCACCAGATGGTCAATACCAGAATCAATTGATTACATTTTTTTGCAGCTGAAGATTGAGCTCTATACGGTGAGCAAAATCAAGACTAGGAGCTGACTGTGACTCATATCGTGAACTCCTTATTGAAAAATTCAGACTTAAATTGAAGAAAGTAGGGAAAACCATTAAACTCCTCATGTATGACTTAAATCAAAACCCTTACGATTATACAATGGAATGACAAATAGATTCAAGAGGTTAGATCTGAAACTGTGGACACAACTCAATTTCATTGTACAGGAGGAGGCAGTGATCAAGACCAGCCCAAGAAAAAGAAATGCAAAAAGACAAAATGGTTGTCTGTGGAGGCCTTAAAAATAGCTGAGAAAAGAAGAGAAGTCAGAGGCAAGGGAGAAAAAGAAAAATATATCCATCAGAATGCAGAGTTGCAAAGAATAGCAAGGAGAGATAAGAAAGCCATCCTCAGTGATTAATGCAAAGAAACAGAGGAAAACAATATTATTGGGAAAACTAGAGACCTCTTCAAGAAAACTAGAGATACCAAGGGAACATTTCATGAGAAGATGGGCACAATAAAGGACAGAAATTGTATGGACCTAACACAATGAGAAGAGAATGAGAAGAGGGAGCAAGAATACACAGAACTACACTCACACACAAAGCTTAATAACCATGATGCTGTGATCACTCACCTAAAGCCAGACATTATGGAATCGGAAGTCAAGTGGGACTTAGAAAGAATCACTACAAAGGTAGCGGAGGTGATGGAGTTCCAGCTGAGCTATTTCAAATCCTAAAAGAAGATGCTGTTAAGTGCTTCACTCAAGATGCCAGCAAATATGGAAAATTCAGCAGTGGCTACAGGCCACAGGAAAAGGTCAGTTTTCATTACAATCCTAGAGAAAGGCAATGCCAGAGAATGCTCAAACTACCACACAATTGAACTCATCTTTCATGCTAGCAAAGTAATGCTCAAATTTCTTCAAGTCAGGCTTTAACAGTACATGAATTGTGAGTTTCCAAATGTTCAAGCTGGTTTAGAAAAGACAGAGAACCCAGAGATCAAATGGCCAATATCCGTTGGATGATCAAAAAAGCAAAAGAGTTCCAGAAAAACATCTACTTCTGCTTTAGTGACTATGCCAAAGCCTTTGGGTGGATCACAGAAAACTGTGGAAAATATTTAAAGTGATGGGTATACCAGACCACCTGAACAGCCTCCTGAGAAATCTGTGTGCAGGTCAAGAAGCAACAGTTAGAACTGAACATGAACCAACAGACTGTTTCCAAATCAGGAAAGGAATATGTATATTATCTTATTGACTGTATATTGTGACCCTGCTCATTTAACTTACATACAGAGTACATCATTCAAAATACTGGGCTGGATGAAGCACAAGCAGGAATCAAGATTGCTGGGAGAAATCTCAATAACCTCACATATGAAGATGACACCACTCTTATGGCATAAAGCGAAGAAGAACTATAGAGCGTCTTTATGAAAGTAAAAGTGGAAAGCGAAAAAAATGGCTTAAAACTCAACATTCGGTAAAGTAAGATCATAGCATCTGGTCCCCTCACTTCATGGCAAATAGATGCAGGAAATAATGGAAACAGTGACAGACTTTATTTTGGGGGGCTCCAAAATCACAGCAGATATTGACTGTAGTCATGAAATTAAAGACATTTGCTCCTTGGAAGAAAAGTTTTGACTAACCTAGACATCATATGAAAAAGCAGAGACATTTATTTGCCAACAAAGGTCCATCTAGTCAAAGCTATGGTTTTTCCAGTAGTCATGTATGGATGTGAGAGTTGGACTATAAGGAAAACTGTGCATGGAAGAATTGATGCTTTTGAACTGTGGTGTTGGAGAAGATTCTTGAGAGTCCCTTGAACTGCAAGAAGATCCATCCAGTAAATCCTAAAGGATATTAGTCCTGAATATTTATTGGAAGGACTGATAGTGAATCTGATACTCCAATACTTTGCCACCTGATGAGAAGAGCTGACCCATTGAAAAGACCCTGATCCTGGGAAAGATTGAAGGCAGGAAAAGAAGGGGACAGCATAAGATGAGATGGTTGTTTGGCCTCACCGAGTCTATGGACATGAGTTTGAGTAAACTCTGGGGGTTGGTGCTGGCAGGGAAGCCTGTCATGCTGCAGTACATGGAGTCATTTTTTGACACGACTGAATGACTGAACTGAACTGAAGAAGCCTACACAGGGGAGGAGCCAAGATGGCGGAGGAGTAGGATGGGGAGAACACTTTCTCCCCCGCAAATTCATCAAAAGAGCATTTAAACGTCAAGTAAATTCCACAAAACAACTTCTGAATGCTGGCAGAGGACATCAGGCACCCAGAAAAGCAGCCCAACTCTTCGAAAGGAGGTAGGAAAAAATATAAAAGACAAAAAAAGAGACAAAAGAGGGAGGGACGGAGTTCCGTCCTGGGAAGGGAGTCTTAAAAAGAGAGAAGTTTCCAAACACCAGGAAACCCTCTCACTGCCGAATCTGTGCCGAGCTTTGGAAGCACAGAGGGCAACATAAAAGGGAGGGGAAAAAAATAAACAATTAAAAATCGCAGATTGTGAGCCCTACAGTAACTCCCCCAGCGGAGAAGCAGCGCAGACACCTGCACACAACATTAGCAAGCGGGGGCTGGGCAGGGAAGTGCGGCGCGGGCTGTGTCCCTTAGAGTAAGAATCCGGCCGAATGTCCTGAGCGCTATCTGAGCGAAATAATTTAGGCTAGCAAACCAGACTGTGGGATATCTACCACGCGAAAAGCCAGCCCTAACCTAAGACACGGCCAGGCCCGCGCACAGAACAAAGGACTGAACAGAGATAGCCGGCTGCAGACCTTCCCCCTCCGGTGACAGGCAGCCAGAGCTGGAAGGGGGCAATCGCAGCCCAAGAGAGACACTATCTATAAAACTGTAAGCAGGCTTCTTTGCTAACTAAAATTTCTTGGGTGTCTGGACGGTCAACAGCTGCCTGAGAAGGTGCGCCGGTTTTACACCCAGATAACCGAGTGGCGGGGAGGCGATAAGTCGCAGCATTGGCGCCCGCCAAACACCTCATCACCTGAGCTGCTCGGATCTGGGAAGAACACAAAACGCAGGCCCAACTGAGTCTGCACCTCTGAGGACTACCCGAGTGCCTGAACCTGAGCAGCTTGGACCTGGGAGCTCAGCCCAGGGCCGGCCTCTGATTGTTCCTGGCGGAACAACCTAGGGCCCGAGCAGTGTGGGCAGGGAGGCTACACGCGCCGTGAGCGGGGGCAGACCCAGTGTGGCTGAGGCATTGCAAGTGCACGCCAGTGTTATCTGTTTGCAGCATCCCTCCCTCCCTCCCCACAGCGCGGCTGAACAAGTGAGCCTAAATTAAAAAAAAAAAAAAAATAGTGTCCTCAACCATCCCCTTTGTGTCAGGGCGGGAACCAGACACTGAAGAGACCAGCAAACAGAAGAAGCTATAACAGAGGGAAATGCCTTGGAAGCTACAGGCCATAGATTAAAACCCTGTGGTTACTACGGATTACATAGGAAGGGGCCTATAGATCTTGAGAAATATAAGTCAGACTAAGGAACTAGCCAAAAATGAACTGAACCCACAATACTCACAACAAAACCAGAGAAAGACCTAGATATATTTTTACTATTTTTATGATCAATCTTTCTTTCTTTTTTTTTAATTTTAAAAAAAAATTTTAAGTCCTCTATTGTCCTTTAATTTTCACTTTTATAACTATTACTTTGCAAAGAAAAAAAAAGACCCTATTTTTTTTTCTTCTTCAGCAAACTTCATATATATATTTTATAATTTTTTGACCGTGTTTTTTTTTCTTTTTTCTTTTTCTTCTTTTCTTTAACATTGTATTTTTGAAATTCCAAACTCTACTCTAGATTTTTAATTTTAGCCTTTTGGTATATGTTATCAATTTTGTACCTATAGTTTTTTTCATAATTTCTGTGACTTTTTTTCCCTCTGTTTCTTTCTCTTCTTCTTTTATATAACATCGTATATCTGCAATTCCAAACTCTACTCAAGATTTTTAATTTATGCTTTTTGGTATTTGATATCAATTTTGTACCTGTATTTTCTTTATAATTTTTGCGACATTGTTTTTGTTGGTTTGTTTGTTTTCTCTCTTTATTTTTCTTCTTCTTCTTTTTTTTTTTTAACGTTGTATTTTTGAAATTCCAAACTCTAGATTTTTAATTTTTGCTTTTTGGTATTAGTTATCAATTTTGTACCTTTAAGAACCCAATCTTCAGGACCCATTTTTCACTAGGGTACGAGATTACTGGCTTGACTGCTCTCTCTCCCTTTGGACTCTCCATTTTCTCCACCAGGTCACCTGTATCTCCTCCCTAACCCCTCTCTACTCTACCCAACTCTGTGAATTTCTGTGTGTTCCAGACGGTGGAGAACACTTAGGGAACTGATTACTGGCTGGATCTGTCTCCCTCCTTTTCATTTCCCCCTTTTATCCTTCTGGCCACCTCTGTCTCCTGCCTCCTTCTTCTCTTCTCTGTATAACTCCGTGAACATCTCTGAGCTGTCCACTTGTGGAGTGCACATAAGGAAGTGACTACTGGCTAGCCCACTCTCTCCACTATTGATTCCACCTCATCTCATTTGGGTCACCTCTAACTCCCTCCTCCCTCTTCTCTTCTCCATGTAACGCTGTGAACCTCTCTGAGTGACCCTCACAGTAGAGAAACTTTTCATCTTTAACGTAGATGTTTTATCAGTGGTGCTGTATAGAAGAAGAAGTTTTGAAACTACTGTAAAAATAAGACCGATAACTGGAAGTAGGAGGCTTAAGTCCAAACCCTGACTCCAGGGAACTCCTAAAGGAACACAGCCCTGAGCTTCAAGATACAGGCTGCCCAAAGTCACCCCAAAACCATAGACATCTCATAACTCATTACTGGACATTTCATTACACTCCAGAGAGAAGAAATACAGCTCCATCCACCAGAACATCGACACAAGCTTCCCTAACCAGGAAACCTTGACAAGCCACCTGTACAAACCCACACACAGTGAGGAAATGCCACAATAAAGAGAACTCCACAAACTGCCAGAATACAGAAAGGACACCCCAAACTCAGCAATTTAAACAAGATGAAGAGACAGAGGAATACCCAGCAGATAAAGGAACAGGAAAAATGCCCACCAAACCAAACAAAAGAGGAAGAGATAGGGAATCTACCTGATAAAGAATTCCGAATAATGATAGTGAAATTGATCCAAAATCTTGAAATTAAAATGGAATCACAGATAAATAGCCTGGAGGCAAGGATTGAGAAGATGCAAAAAAGGTTTAACAAGGACTTAGAAGAAATAAAAAAGAGTCAATATATAATGAATAATGCAATAAGTGAAATTAAAAACACTCTGGAGGCAACAAATAGTAGAATAACAGAGGCAGAAGATAGGATTAGTGAATTAGAAGATAGAATGGTAGAAATAAATGAATCAGAGAGGACAAAAGAAAAAAGAATTAAAAGAAATGAGGACAATCTCAGAGACCTCCAGGACAATATTAAATGCTACAACATTCGATTCATAGGGGTCCCAGAAGAATAAGACAAAAAGAAAGACCATGAGAAAATACTTGAGGAGATAATAGTTGAAAACTTCCCTAAAATGGGGAAGGAAATAATCACCCAAGTCCAAGAAACCCAGAGAGTCCCAAACAGGATAAACCCAAGGCGAAACACCCCAAGACACATAGTAATCAAATTAACAAAGATCAAACACAAAGAACAAATATTAAAAGCAACAAGGGAAAAACAACAAATAACACACAAGGGAATACCCATAAGGATAACAGCTGATCTTTCAATAGAAACTCTTCAAGCCAGGAGGGAATGGCAAGACATACTTAAAATGATGAAAGAAAATAACCTACAGCCCAGATTATTGTACCCAGCAAGGATCTCCTTCAAGTATGAAGGAGAAACCAAAAGCTTTTCAGACAAGCAAAAGCTGAGAGAATTCTGCACCACCAAACCAGCTCTCCAACAAATACTAAAGGATATTCTCTAGACAGGAAACACAAAAATGGTGTATAAATTCGAACCCAAAACAATAAAGTAAATGGCAACGGGGTCATACTTATCAGTAATTACCTTAAACGTAAATGGGTTGAATGCCCCAACCAAAAGACAAAGACTGGCTGAATGGATACAAAAACAAGACCCCTACATATGTTGTCTACAAGAGACCCACCTCAAAACAGGGGACACATACAGACTGAAAGTGAAGGGCTGGAAAAAGATTTTCCATGCAAATAGGGACCAAAAGAAAGCAGGAGTAGCAATACTCATATCAGATAAAATAGACTGTAAAACAAAAACTGTGAAAAGAGACAAAGAAGGTCACTACATAATGATCAAAGGATCAATCCAAGAAGAAGATATAACAATTATAAATATATATGCACCCAACACAGGAGCACCGCAGTATGTAAGACAAATGCTAACAAGTATGAAAGAAGAAATTAACAATAACACAATAATAGTGGGAGACTTTAATACCCCACTCACACCTATGGATAGATCAACTAAACAGAAAATTAACAAGGAAATACAAACTTTAAATGATACAATAGACCAGTTAGACCTAATTGATATATATAGGACATTTCATCCCAAAACAATGAATTTCACCTTCTTCTCAAGCGCACATGGAACCTTCTCCAGGACAGATCACATCCTGGGCCATAAAGCTAGCCTTGGTAAATTCAAAAAAAAATAGAAATCATTCCAAGCATATTTTCTGACCACAATGCAGTAAGATTAGATCTCAATTACAGGAGAAAAACTATTAAAAAATCCAACATATGGAGGCTGAACAACACGCTGCTGAATAACCAACAAATCACAGAAGAAATCAAAAAAGAAATCAAAAGGTGCATAGAAACGAATGAAAATGAAAACACAACAACCCAAAACCTGTGGGACACGGTAAAAGCAGTCCTAAGGGGAAAGTTCATAGCAATACAGGCACACCTCAAGAAACAAGAAAAAAGTCAAATAAATAACCTAACTCTACACCTAAAGCAACTAGAAAAGGAAGAAATGAAGAACCCCAGGGTTAGTAGAAGGAAAGAAATCTTAAAAATTAGAGCAGAAATAAATGCAAAAGAAACAAAAGAGACCATAGCAAAAATCAACAAAACCAAAAGCTGGTTTTTTGAAAGGATAAATAAAATTGACAAAACATTAGCCAGACTCATCAAGAAACAAAGGGAGAAAAATCAAATCAATAAAATTAGAAATGAAAATGGAGAGATCACAACAGACAACACAGAAATACAAAGGATCATAAGAGAGTACTATCAACAATTATATGCCAATAAAATGGACAACGAGGAAGAAATGGACAAATTCTTAGAAAAGTACAACTTTCCAAAACTCGACCAGGAAGAAATAGAAAATCTTAACAGACCCATCACAAGCACGGAAATTGAAACTGTAATAAAAAATCTTCCAGCAAACAAAAGCCCAGGTCCAGACGGCTTCACAGCTGAATTCTACCAAAAATTTAGAGAAGAGCTAACACCTATCCTGCTCAAACTCTTCCAGAAAATTGCCGAGGATGGTAAACTTCCAAACTCATTGTATGAGGCCACCATCACCCTAATACCAAAACCTGACAAAGATCCCACAAAAAAAGAAAACTACAGGCCAATATCACTGATGAACATAGATGCAAAAATCCTTAACCAAATTCTAGCAATCAGAATACAACAACACATTAAAAAGATCATACACCATGACCAAGTGGGCTTTATCCCAGGGATGCAAGGATTCTTCAATATCCACAAATCAATCAATGTAATACACCACATTAACAAATTGAAAAATAAAAACCATATGATTATCTCAATAGATGCAGAGAAAGCCTTTGACAAAATTCAACATCCATTTATGATCAAAACTCCCCAGAAAGCAGGAATAGAAGGAACATACCTCAACATAATAAAAGCTATATATGACAAACCCACAGCAAACATTATCCTCAATGGTGAAAAATTGAAAGCATTTCCTCTAAAGTCAGGAACAAGACAAGGGTGCCCACCTTCACCATTACTATTCAACATAGTTTTGGAAGTTTTGGCCACAGCAATCAGAACAGAAAAAGAAATAAAAGTAATCCAAATTGGAAAAGAAGAAGTAAAGCTCTCACTGTTTGCAGATGACATGATCCTCTACATAGAAAACCCTAAAGACTCCACCAGAAAATTACTAGAACTAATCAATGACTATAGTAAAGTTGCAGGATATAAAATCAACACACAGAAATCCCTTGCATTCCTATACACTAATAATGAGAAAACAGAAAGAGAAATTAAGGAAACAATTCCATTCACCATTGCAACGGAAAGAATAAAATACTTAGGAATGTATCTACCTAAAGAAACTAAAGACCTATATATAGAAAACTATAAAACACTGGTGAAAGAAATCAAAGAGGACACTAACAGATGGAGAAATATACCATGTTCATGGATTGGAAGAATCAATATAGTGAAAATGAGTATACTACCCAAAGCAATCTATAGATTCAATGCAATCCCTACCAAGCTACCAACAGCATTCTTCACAGAGCTAGAACAAATAATTTCACAATTTGTATGGAAAAACAAAAAACCTTGAATAGCCAAAGCGATCTTGAGAAAGAAGAATGGAACTGGACGAATCAACCTACCTGACTTCAGGCTCTACTACAATGCCACAGTTATCAAGACAGTATGGTACTGGCACAAAGACAGAAATATAGATCAATGGAACAAAATAGAAAGCCCAGAGATAAATCCACGCACATATGGACACCTTATCTTTGACAAAGGAGGCAAGAATATACAATGGATTAAAGACAATCCCTTTAACAAGTGGTGCTGGGAACTCTGGTCAACCACTTGTAAAAGAATGAAACTAGAACACTTTCTAACACCATACACAAAAATAAACTCAAAATGGATTAAAGATCTCAACGTAAGACCAGAAACTATAAAACTCCTAGAGGAGAACATAGACAAAACACTCTCTGACATACATCACAGCAGGATCCTCTATGACCCACCTCCCAGAATATTGGAAATAAAAGCAAAAATAAACAAATGGGATATAATTAACCTTAAAAGCTTCTGCACATCAAAGGAAACTATTAGCAAGGTGAAAAGACAGCCTTCAGAATGGGAGAAAATAATAGCAAATGAAGCAACTGACAAACAACTAATCTCGAGAATATACAAGCAACTCCTACAGCTCAACTCCAGAAAAATAAATGACCCAATCAAAAAATGGGCCAAAGAACTAAATAGACATTTCTCCAAAGAAGACATACAGATGGCTAACAAACACATGAAAAGATGCTCAACATCACTCATTATCAGAGAAATGCAAATCAAAACCACTATGAGGTACCATTTCACACCAGTCAGAATGGCTGCGATCCAAAAGTCTACAAGTAATAAATGCTGGAGAGGGTGTGGAGAAAAGGGAACCCTCTTACACTGTTGGTGGGAATGCAAACTAGTACAGCCACTATGGAGAACAGTGTGGAGATTCCTTAAAAAACTGGAAATAGACCTGCCTTATGATCCAGCAATCCCACTGCTGGGCATACACACTGAGGAAACCAGAAGGGAAAGAGACACGTGTACCTCAATGTTCATCGCAGCACTGTTTATAATAGCCAGGACATGGAAGCAACCTAGATGTCCATCAGCAGATGAATGGATAAGAAAGCTGTGGTACATATACACGATGGAGTATTATTCAGCCGTTAAAAAGAATACATTTGAATCAGTTCTAATGAGGTGGATGAAACTGGAGCCTATTATACAGAGTGAAGTAAGCCAGAAAGAAAAACACCAATACAGTATACTAACACATATATATGGAATTTAGAAAGATGGTAACAATAACCCTGTGTACGAGACAGCAAAAGAGACACTGATGTATAGAACAGTCTTATGGACTCTGTGAGAGAGGGAGAGGGTAGGAAGATTTGGGAGAATGGCATTGAAACATGTAAAATATCATGTATGAAACGAGTTGCCAGTCCAGGTTCGATGCACAATGCTGGATGCTTGGGGCTGGTGCACTGGGACGACCCAGAGGGATGGAATGGGGAGGGAGGAGGGAGGAGGGTTCAGGATGGGGAACACATATATACCTGTGGCGGATTCATTTTGATATTTGGCAAAACTAATACAGTTATGTAAAGTTTAAAAATAAAATTAAATAAAAAAAGAGGCCTACACAACATGCTACCGAATAACCAACAGATCATGGAAGAATTAAAAAAGGAAATCAAAATATGCATAGAATCAAATGAAAATATAAACATGACAACCCAAATGTATGGGACTCAGTAAAAGCAGTGCTAAGAGAATGGTTCATAGGAATTCAAGCTTATCTCAAGAAGCAAGAGCGGAAAAAAAAAAAAAATAGCATAACTTTACATCTATGTCTACTACAAAAAAAGAAATGAAGAACCCCAAAGTTAGTAGAAGGAAAGACATCATGAAAATCAGAGTGAAATAAGTGAAAAAGAAACAAAGGGGACTATAGCAAATACCACCAAAACTAAAAGCTGGTTCTTTGTGAAGATAAATAAAATTGACAAACCATTAGCCAGACTCATCAAGAAAAAGAGGGAGAATAATCCAACTGGCAAAATTAGAAATGAAAATGGAGAAATCACAACAGACAGCACAGAAATATAAAGGATCATAAGAGACTACTATCAGCAGCTATATGCTAATAAAATGGGGAACTTGGAAGAAGTGGATGGATTCTTAGAAAAGTAAAACCTTTCAAAGCTGAACCAGAAAAACAGTAGAAAGTCTTAACAGACCCATCACAAAGATGGAAATAGAAATTGTAATAAAAAACCTTCCAGCAAACAAAAGTCAAGGACTAGATGACTTCATAGGTGAAATCTACCAAAACTTTAGAGAACAGCTAAGATCTATCCTACTCAAATTCTGCAATAAAATTACAGAGGAAAGTAAAGTCCCAAAGCCACTCTATGAGGACACCATCACGCTAATACCAAAACCAGACAAAGATGCCACAATAAAAGAAAACTACAGGCAGTATCACTGATGAACAAAGATGCAGAAATCCTCAACAAAATTCTAGCAAACAGAGTCCAACAACATATTGAAAAGATCATACATCAGGACCAAGTGTGCTTTGTGCCAGGAATGCAAGAATTCTTCAATTTTCACAAATCAATCAATGTGATACACCACATTAACAAATTGAAAGGTAAAAACCATAAGATTATGTCAATAGATGCAGAGAAATCCTTTTAAAAAACTTAACAACAATTTATGAGAAAAACTCTCCAGAAAACAGGCAAAGAAGGAACATACCTCGACATAATAAAAGTCATATATGATAAATCCACCGCACACATTATCTCAATAGCGAAAAATTGAAAGCATTTCCTCTAAAGTCAGGAACAAGACAAGGTTGACCACTCTTGCCACTACTATTAAACATAGTTTTGGAAATTTTAGTCACAACAATTAAAGAAGAATAAGAAATAAAAGGAATCCATATTGGAAAAGAAGAAGTAAAACTCTCTCTGTTTGCAGATGACATGATCCTCTTTATAGAAAACCTTAAACACACCACCAGAAAATTACTAGAGCTAATCAATGAATATGGTAAAGTTGCAGGATATAAAATTAATACACAGAAATCTCCTGCATTTCTATACACTAGCAATGAGAAAACAGAAAGAGAGTTTAAGGAATAATCCTACTCACCACTGCAATGAAAATAAAATGCTTAGGAATAAATTTATATAAAGAATCAAAATACCTATATATAGAAAACTATAAAACACTGATGAAACAAATCCATGACACAAATAGTTGGAGAAATATGCTATGTTCATGGATTGGAAGAATCAATTTAGTGAAAATGAGTATACTACCCAAAGCAATCTATAGATTCAATGCAATCCCTATCAAGCTACCAATGGTATTTTTCACAGAACTAGAACAAGTAATTTCACAATTTGTATGGAAACACAAAAACCTCGAATAGCCAAAGCAATCTTGAGAAAGAAGAATGGAACTGGAGGAATCAACCTGCCTGACTGCAGGCTATACTACAAAGCTACAGTCATAAAGACAGTATGGTCCTGGAACAAAGACAGAAATATAGATAAATGGAACAAAATAGAAACCCCAGAGATAAATCCATGCATCAATGGACAACTTATCTTTGACAAAAGAGACAAAAGTTTACAATGGAGAAAAAACAATCTCTTTAACAAGTGGTGCTGGGAAAACTGGTCAACCACCTGTAAAAGAATGAAACTAGAACACTTTAGAACACCATACACAAAAATAAACTCAAAATGGATTAAAGATCTAAAGATCTAAGACCAGAAACTATAAAACTCCTAGAGGAAAACATATGCAAAACACTCTTTGCCATAAATCACAGTGAGATCCTCTATCACTCACCTCCCATAACAATGTAAATAAAAGTAAAAAATAAAGAAACAGAACCTAAATAAACTTAAAAGCTTTTGCACAATGAAGGAAGGTGAAAAGGCAGCCTTCATAATGGGAGAAAATAATAGCAAATGAAACAACTTACAAAGAATTAATCTCCAGTTACAAGCAGCTCATGCAACTCAATACCAGAAAAATAAACAACCCACTCAAAAAAATGGGCCAAAGAACTAAACAGACATTTCTCCAAAGAAGACATACAGATGGCTAACAAACACATGAAAAGATGCTCAACCTCACTCATTATCAGAGAAGTAAAAATGGAAACCACAATGAGGTACCATCATGCTGATCAGAATGGCTGCCATCAAAAAGTCTACAAACAATAAATGCTGGAGAAGGTGTGGACAAAAGGAAACCATTTTACACTGTTGGTAGGAATGCGAACATTCCTCCACTATGCAAACATTCTCCACTATGGAGAACAGTGTGAAGATTCCTTCAAAACCTGGAAACAGAACTGCCATACCACCCAGAAATCCCACTGCTGGGCATACATGCCAAGGAAACCAGAATTTGAAAGAGATACGTGTACCCCATTGTTCATTACAGCACTGTTTACAATAGCTAGGATATGGAAGCAACCTAGATGTCCATTGGCAGATGAATGGATAAGAAAGCTGTGGTACATATACACAGTGGAATACTACTCAGCTACAGAAAGAATACATTTGAATCAGTTCTAATGAGGTGGATGAAACTGGAACCTATTATACAGAGTGAAGTTAGTCAGAAAGAAAAACACCAATACAGTATATTAATGAATATATATGGAGTTTAAAAACATGGCAACAATGATCCTATATGCAAGACAGCAAAAGAGACACAGGGGTAAAGAACAGACTTTTGGACTCTGTGCGAGAAGGTGAAGGTGGGATGATGTGGAAGAATAACATTGAAACATGTATATTCCATATGTGAAATAGATGACCAGTCCATGTTTGATGCATGAAACAGAGCACTCAAAGCCAGTGCACTGGGACAACCCAGAGGGATGGAATGGGAAGAGAGGTGGAAGGGTTGTTCAGGATTGCTGGGGGGGGGGGGGGGGGGCACATGTACACCTGTGGCTGATTCATGTCAATGTATGGCAAAAAAAAAAAAAAAAACACACTGTCAGGAAGCATTTAACAGGAAGCTTCCTGTGTGCTGTTTTGGATCTTTCAGGAATTCTCTGTTCCTTATTAAGAATTAAGAGGAGAGGATGCCTCCAAGCATACCCTGGAGGCTGAAGAATCCAGGCATTTCCTTCGTTAGTTTTTCTATATGGTGAGAAGTACCCTCTTTCTTTTTATGAACCATATGGTAAAAGTGATTATTTACAACCCTCTTATCTTTCATATTAATGACCTCATGTTTCCTTGATAACTTGTAAGTTTTTATTTTATCTCTGCTGAAAATAACTATTCTTGTAAGACAGCATAAATACCTACACAATGTTGAATAAAACACCTTTGCTTCATCAGAACTTTGGTCCCTGTGTCTTGCTTTCTCTTTCTCCTTCTCTCCCTTTTTCAGACTGATCCCCTGGAGCACTGAGGCTCTCTGAGTTCACTTTCCTGCCCAGGCTTCTAAGACCCTCTCAAGAAGGTGCTCTGCAACTTCACCCCATTGAGAGGGTGCCTGAGGCCTCCATGAACGGAGCAAGCCCTGTGTCAGGGACTTTATTGGCTCTCTGCCTTAATGAGGGAATATCAGCCTCTTTCTCTCTCCTTTACTTCCTTATCAGTCGACTCTGGACCACCAGGTTCTGGTCTATTAAAGGACCTCAACAAGTGGCGCCCAGAACAGGAGCTTGGTACATGTATGAAAATTTGGATGGAGTGACCCCAGGGCCTATTGAGGCCAGTAAGCACTAAGACATGGGTAAAACAGCTGGAAAGCCACATCACTTTTCTTCTTTAGTTCATCACTTATTTAAAGTTCAGGGGCTTAATGAAACATATGCTGATTTTTTAGCTAGATTACAAACTGATATTTCCCGTACTGTAATTGGAGAAGAAGCCAAAAGGCAACTAGAGAAATTACTTGCTTATGAAAACGCAAATCAGGAATGCCAGAAACCTATAGCTCCAATTTGTGAGACAGGGACTATTATTGATTATTTGAAGGCTTGTCGCAATCTAGGATTAAAAACTCAAAAGATGCAAATACTAGCTGAAACAATGATTGCTGCCTTAAGAAAGGGAAATGAAGGATGCTTTACATGTGGAAATAAGAACCAATTAAAAAGGGACTGCCCTAAGAAAGCAAAAATAAATAAATAAATAAATAAAAGGAAAAAATAAAAAGACTCCAAAAATCTGCCCTCGCTACTGTAGAGGAATACATTGGGCCAAAGATTGTAAATCTAAATTTGACATTAAAGGGAAACCTATTCCAAGAAACTCCAAACAGGGGAACCCCCAGGTCCCCTTCAACAAAAACAGGGGAAAATTCCATCTTTTCCTTCAAACCCTCAACATCTGGCAGTGCTGCCATTGATATACCAACTTTGTTTTTAGATCCTATGAAGTTAATGAGCTCTATTTAAATTCAAATTCATGTGAACTGAAAAATATTTAATATTATAATGTTTATTTAAATATAAATATAATTTAAATATAGTTGTTTGCTAATCTAATTAAGGCATGTCTTAAGTCATCAACATTATATAATACTTTTATTATGCCTAGATTTAAGGTAAACTAAATTTGTCAACAAAAAGGTAACTCTTTATATATGTATATACAAATATATAAATGAGATGAAAACTTTTAGATAAACTCTATAAAATAATCGTATTTTTAATAGAATAATCTATTATTATAATCTAAAATAATCTCTTAGGATTGAGATAATTTACATTTCTAGAGTTGTACTAAATAGTAAAAGTTTATTAAATAGGTCATTTCCAAATAACATAAGATTTTAAAACACTAATTACTGAACTTTAATTTCCTCTTACAAAAAGTTTTTCTTACAGAAGAAAGAGATTTTTAACTATTAGTAAATATATTATATAATGTATATTTATTATATATAATAAATATATATAATATAATATGATAAATATATTCACCAATGTATAAAATGCTAACATACAAGATACTTCATAGTTGCTAAGGAAAAGTAAGATATATGCTTTTAATAAGAAGACATAAGGTATGACAAACTTGCCTTTAGAAACCCATGAACAGTATGAAAAGGCAAAATAATAGGATACTGAAAGAGGAACTCTCCAGGTCAGTAGGTGCCCAATATACTATAGGACATCAGTGGAGATATAATTCCAGAAAGAATAAAGGGATGGAGCCAAAGCAAAAACAATACCCAGTTGTGGATGTGACTGGTGATAGAAGCAAGGTCCGATGCTGTAAAGAGCAATATTGCATAGGAACCTGGAATGTTAGGTCCATGAATCAAGGCAAATTGGAAGTGGCCAAACAGGAGATGACAAGAGTGAACGACATTCTAGATATCAGCGAACTAAAATGGACTGGAATGGGTGAATTTAACTCAGATGGCCATTATATCTACTACTGTGGGCAGGAATCCCTTAGAAGAGATGGAGTAGCCATCATGGTCAACAAGAGTCCAAAATGCAGTACTTGGATGCCATCTCAAAAATGACAGAATGATCTCTGTTTGTGTCCAAGGCAAACCATTCAATATCACAGTAATCCAAGTCTATGCCCCAACCAGTAATGCTCAAGAAGCTGAAGATGAACGGTTCTATGGAGACCTACAAGACCTTTTAGAACTAACAGCCAAAAAAGATGTCCTTTTCATTATAGGGGACTGGAATGCAAAAGTAGGAAGTCAATAAACACCTGGAGTAACAGGCAAATTTGGCCTTGGAATACAGAATGAAGCAGGGCAAAGGCTAATAGAATTTTGCCAAGAGAATGCACTGGTCATAGCAAACACCCTCTTCCAACAACACAAGAGAAGACTCTACACATGGACATCATCAGATGGTCAACACCAAAATCAGATGGATTATCTGCAAAAGCTCTATACAGTCCACAAAAACAAGGCTGGGAGCTGACTGTGGCTCAGAACATGAACTCCTTATTGCCAAATTCAGACTTAAATTGAAGAAAGTAGGGAAAACCACTAGACCATTTGGGTATGACCTAAATCAAATCCATTATGATTATACAGTGGAAGTGAGTAATAGATTTAAGGGCCTAGATCTTATAGATAGAGTGCCTGATGAACTATGGAGGAGGTTCATGATATTGTACAGGAGACAGGGATCAAGACCATCCCCATGGAAAAGAAATGTAAAAAAGCAAAATGGCTGCCTCAGGAGGCCTTACAAATAGCTGTGAAAAGAAGAGAAGTGAAAAGCAAAGGAGAAAAGGAAAGATATAAGCACCTGAATGCAGAGTTCCAAAGAATAGCAGGAAGAGATAAGAAAGCCTTCCTCAGCGATCAATGCAAAGAAATAGAGGAAAACAACAGAATGGGAAAGACTAGAGACCTCTTCAAGAAAATTAGAGATACCAAGGGAACATTTCATGCAAAGATGGGCTCGATAAAGGACAGAAATGGTATGGATCTAACAGAAGCAGAAGATATTAAGAAGATGTGCAAGAATACACAAAAGAACTTTACAAAAAAGAGCTTCATGATCAAGATAATCACAATGGTGTGATCACTGACCTAGAGCCAGACATCCTGGAATGTAGTCAGGTGGGCCTTAGAAAGCATCACGACGAACAAAGCTAGTGGAGGTGATAGAATTTCAGTTGCGCTATTTCAAATCCTGAAAGATGATGCTGTGAAAGTGCTGCACCTAATATGCCAGCAAATTTGGAAAACTCAGCAGTGGCCACAGGACTGGAAAAGGTCAGTTTTCATTCCAATCCCAAAGAAAGCCAATGCCAAAGAATGCTCAAACTACTGCATAATTGCACTCATCTCACACGCTAGTAAAGTAATGCTCAAAATTCTCCTAAGCCAGGCTTCAGCAATACGTGAATTGTGGACTTCCAGAAGTTCAAGCTGGTTTTAGAAAAGGCAGAGGAACCAGAGATCAAATTGCCAACATCCGCTGGATCGAAAAAGCAAGAGAGGTCCAGAAAAACATCTATTTCTGCTTTATTGACTATGCCAAAGCCTTTGACTGTGTGGATCACAATAAACTATGGAAAAGTTTTAAGAGATGGGAATACCAGACCACCTGACTTGCCTCTTGAGAAACCTGTATGCAGGTCAGGAAGCAACAGTTAGAACTGGACATGGAAAAACAGACTGGTTCCAAATAGGAAAAGGAGTACATCAAGGCTGTATATTGTCACCCTGCTTATTTAACTTATATGCAGAGTACATCATTAGAAACGCTGGGCTGGAATAAGCAGAAGCTGGAATCAAGATTGCCGGGAGAAATATCAATAACCTCAGATATTCAGATGACAGCACCCTAATGACAAAAAGTGAAGAGGAACTAAAAAGCCTCTTGATGAAGGTGAAAGAGGAGAGTGAAAATTTTGGCTTAAAGCTCAACATTCAGAAAACTAAGATCATGGAATCTGGTCCCATCACTTCATGGGAAATAGATGGGAAAATAGTGGAAACAGTGTCAGACTTTATCTTTGGGGGCTCCAAAATCACTGCAGATGGTGACTGTAGCCATGAGATTAAAAGACGCTTACTCCTTGAGAGAAAAGTTGTGACCAATCTATGTAGCATATTGAAAAGCAGAGACATTACTTTGCTAGCAAAGGTCCGTCTAGTCAAGGCTATGGTTTTCCCAGTGGTCACGTATGGATGTGAGAGTTGGACTGTGAAGAAAGCTGAGTGCCGAAGAATTGATGCTTTTGAACTGTGGTGTTGGAAAAGACTCTTGAGAGTCCCTTGGACTGCAAGGAGATCCAACCAGTCCATTCTAAGGGAGATCAGCCCTGGGTGTTCTTTGGAAGGAATGATGCTAAAGCTGAAACTCCAATACTTTGGCCACCTCATGCGAAGAGTTGAACTCATTGGAAAAGACTCTGATGCTGGGAGGGATTGGGGGCAGGAAGAAAGGGGGATGACAGAGGTTGAGATGGCTGCATGGCATCACCGACTCGATGGTTGTGAGTTTGAATGAACTCTGGGAGATGGTGATGGACATGGAGGCCTGGCGTGCTGTGATTCATGGGGTCGCAAAGAGTCGGACACGACTGAGCAACTGAACTGAACTGAACTGAAGGAACTTATAGATACACAACTAGAATTAAAACACACTGAGGAATCTTGTTCTCCTCGGAACTTTCCTATTTTTGTTATTAAAAAAAAAATCTAACAAATGGCGTCTCCTAACAGACTTTAGAAAAGTTAATGCATCTATGAAACCTATGGGTACATTACAACCAGGAATCCCATCACCTACTACTATTCCTCAAAATTGGCATAATATTATTATTGATTTATAAGATTGCTTGTTTAATATACCTTTACACCCTTTAGGCCGAGAGAGATTCACTTTCTCTCTCCCTTATCCTAATCATATTAGACCTCATAAATGGTACCAATAGACTGTAGTGCCACAAGAGATGATGAATTTTCCCACCATGTTTCAGTACTATGTAACCAAAGCCCTTGAACCTGTGAAAAAACAATTTCCTAACTTATTATTCACTATATGAATAATATATTGTTTTCAGCTCCATCTATCTTAGAAACCCAACACATGTTTGATATAGCTCAACTATGCTTAAAAAACTCTGGATTAATCATTGTCCCTGAAAAAATTCAAACCTCTACACCTTACCATTATTTGGGGTTTGTTGTTAATAGACAATGTATTACTCCCCTCTCTTCATTTTCCCACAAGACTTCTTGAACAAAAACACCCAGTAATATGGATATATATCCGTTTTAAGAAAATAAAGTCACTTACACCCTACCTTGATTTAATTGCTCTAATCATTATCAATAAAAAAAGGACTAAAACTCTAATTGGCTTTGAAATTATTAGTAATTTCTCTACTTGTACCTCTACCCATCACACAAGGTATTAATCCTCACGGTTTACAACCTAATGAACTATGACAAATGGATGTAACTCTTTGCCCTGAACTTTCTCCATTTTCTTTCCTACATGTCTGTATAGACACAAATTCCTCATTTATCTGGGCCACACCTCTTCACAGTGAAGCTACACAACATGTTATACCCTGCCTATATTTCTAGACACTTTAAACAATTTTTACAATCTTTTTCTATTAAACATATCACAGGTATTATAGGGATGTTGAAGCTGAAACTACAATACTTTGGCCACCTGATGTAAAGAGCTGACTCTTTTTAAAAGACCTTGATGTTGGGAAAGATTGAGCACAGGAGGAGAAGGGGACGACAGAGGATGAGATGATTGGATGGCATCACCAACTCAATGGACATGTGTTTGGGTGGACTCCAGGAGTTGGTGATGGACAGGGAGGCCTGGCGTGCTGCCATTCATTGGGTCGCAAAGAGTCAGACACGACTGAGTGACTGAACTGAACGGAACTGAGCACGCCCATGCATGGCCTCACATGTCCTCACATGCCCTCACTTGCCCTCAAATGCTCTTGCACACACTCGCACACTCTTGCACATCCACAAATGTACTCCCAAGCCCTCACATGACCACGCATGCCCTCACACACCCTTGCAGGCCCTACTACACTCTCACCCATGCTCATACATTCTCACACATCCTGGCATGCACTCACATGACATCAAATGGCCTCACAAGTGCTCACACAATCCCTCCTGTATGCCCTTGCACATCCTTGCATGCCCTCTCAAGTGCTCACACAACCTCACACACTCTTAAACATCCTTGCACACTCTCACACACCCTCACATGACCTCATGCACCCTTCCACGCCCTGTCATGCCCTTACATGCCCTTTAACACCCTAGCATGCCATCACTTCCTCTCACATGTCCTCACACCCTCTTGCATGCACTTGCACACCCTCATGTGCTCTCACATTCCCTCACACACCCTCACACACCCTCACACGACCTCACATGCTCTTGCCTGTCATTGCACACCCTACCATGCCTTCATATCCATTCGCACCCCTTAGCACGCCCTTGCATGTCCTCGCATCCCCTCACACATCCTTGCACCCTCTCGCACATGTTCACATATCCTCACATGCTCTCATATGGCCTCACACACTCTCGCACATTTTTCACATGCACTTGCATGCCCTTCCACAGCCTCATACACCCGTGCATGTCCTCACATGGCCTCTCATGTCCTCACCTCCTCTTGCATGTCCTTGCACCCTCTGACACCCACTTGCATGCCCTCATGCACTCTCACATGGCCTTGCACTCCCTCGAATGTCCTCACACACTTTCACAACTCCTTGCACACCCTCACACACCCTTACACATCCTCACACACTCTCACATGACCTCACATGTCCTTGCAAACCCTAACATGCCCTCACAAGCCCTTGCCCACTCTTGCACACCATCGTATTGTCTCCCATGCCCTTGCACACTCTCATTAAATCTCACACATACTCATGCTCTCACACGCCCTCAGAAACCCTCACATGCCTTCACATGCCCTCAAAGGCTCTCGCAGGGCCTCGCATGCTCTTTCACTCCCTCTCTGTCTTTGCACATACTCCCATGCCCCTGCACGTCTTTGTACACTCTCACACGTCCTCACACATCTCTCACACCTTTAGTTCAGATCAGTTCAGTCGCTCAGTCATGTCCAACTCTTTGCGACTCCATGAATCGCAGCATGCCAAGCCTCCCTGTCCATCACCAATTCCCAGAGTTCACTCAAACTCATGTCCATCGAGTGAGTGATGCCACCCAGCCATCTCATCCTTTGTCGTCCCCTTTTGCTCCTTCCCCCAATACCTCCCAGCATCAGAGTCTTTTCCAATGAGTCAACTCTTCGCATGAAGTGGCCAAAGTACTGGAGTTTCAGCTTTAGCATCATTCCTTCCAAAGAAATCCCAGGGCTGATCTTCAGAATGGACTGGTTGGGTGTCCTTGCAGTCAAAGGGACTCTCAAGAGTCTTCTCCAGCACCGCAGTTCAATATCACGCCCTTACCTGCTTTCATACACCATCTCACGGCCTCATACACCCCCACATACTCTTGCATGTCCTTGCATGCCCTCTCATGCTATTCATGCCCTCACACATTCTCGCACACTCTCACACATCTGTGCATGCTCTCACATGCCTTTGCATGCCCTCATTGCCCTTGCATGCATTCACATGGCCACACATTCCCTTCCATGTCCTCACATGCTCTCACAAGTCCTCACACTCTTTCCCAACCTCATGCACCCTTGCACATCCTTATATGTTCTTGCACATCCTTACACATCTTTGAATCTCCTTGGCTGCCTTTGCACACCATCACACACTCTCCCACATCCTCGCATGCTCTTGCACACCCTTGCACACTATTACACTCCCTCCCACTACCTCACACACTGTTACACTCCTCCCACAACATTGAAGTCTTACACCTCCTTGCTCACCCTTACACTCCCTCACACACTGTCACTCATTTACACTTCCTCTCACACCCTTGCACACTCTTACACTCCATTGATAACCCTCACACACTCTTATATTCCATTGCACACACTCACACACTTACACTACCTTGCTCACTCTTACAGTCCTTGGACACCCTCACACATTCTTATACTTCCTCCCATGTTCTTATAATCCCTGAAATGACCACTAGTTCCAAGTGACATCAAGTCTACTATGCACCTGGGATCTCTCTTAAACTCCCTGGAACACCCTCTCACACTCTTACATTCCATCTCACACCCTAGCACACTATTACACTCTCTCACACACCCTCACACACTCTTATAATCCCTTGCAGACCCTCACAAACTTACACTCCTTCACATGCTCTTCCATTGCCTTGCACACCATTCCACACTTTTACACTCTCTCACATGCTACTACAATGCCTCTGCCTCACACCCTCCTACACTCCTTTGCATGCACGTGCGCACACACACACACACTTACACTACCTCACTCATCTTCGTACACTCTTATACTTCTTTGCATGCTCTGAGATTTCCTCAGCCACCCTCACACACCCTTACACTCCATAGCACACCCTTGCACACTCTTACACTACCTTGCATGCTGTTACAATCCCTTGCACACCATCACACACTGTTACACTCTCTTGCATACTATTACACTCACTTGCATACTCTCATACAGTCTTACAGTCCCTCACACACTCTTACACACTTTCCCACAATCTTGCACACTCTTACACTATCATGCTCTTATACTCCCTTGCACAACCTTAAATGCACTTAAACTTCCTTGCAAGGATTTACACTCCCTTGCACACCCTTGCTCACCCTTACACTCCATAGCACACCCTTGCACACTCTTACACTACTTCACATGCTGTTACAATCCCTTGCACACCATCACACACTCTTACACTCTCTTGCATATGATTACACTCACTTTCACACTCTCATACAGATTTACAGTCCCTCACACGCTCTTACACACTTTCCCACAACCTTGCATACTCTTACATTCACTATCATGCTCTTATACTCCCTTGCACAACCTTAAATGCACTTAAACTTCCTTCCAAGGATTTACAATCCCTTGCACACCCTTGCTCACCCTTACACTCCATCAGACACCCTCACACACTCTTACACTCCTTTGATGCTCTTACACTCTGTGGCCCTACCTGACAAACTTATACTCCTTCACACATCCTTCCACACTCTTACACTCCCTCTCATTCTCCTATCTCCTGCACACCCTTACACACTTTTACATTCCATTGCAATCCTCACACATTCTTACACTCCCTCACACACCCTTGAACACTCGTACACACACTCACACACCATCACACACTATTACATTCCCTCACATGCTCTGAGTCTCCCTCGCACATCTTCACACACTCTTTCACTCCATCATACACCATCTCACACTTTTACTCTCACTCTTACACTCCCCTGCACATTATTGCACACTCTTACACTCTTGCACACTCTTAACAATCCCTCACATGCCCTCATGCACTCTTATTCTCCCTCACATACTCTTAAATACTCTTACACTCCCTTGCACACTCTTAAATTCCCTCTCACACCCTCACACACTCTTACACTCCCTCACAAACATACATCTGTGGTCACCTGTACATTGTCTCAGGGTCAGACCATATGCCTCTTGTCACAAATTCACAGTCTCTATGATTACCCAACCTACCAGACTGTGTACCTGGAGTCACATTTCCAGTTTCCAGGGAAATCCCCACATCCAGACCTTACACATTGTGTCACTTGTCCACAGTCTCCGAGGCAAACCCCTCCCAGACCCTACACCTGCAGTCACATGTCCACAGTCTCCACGGTAACCTCACATCAACTACCCTGTACCTGGGGTCATGGTGACCCTCCTTCCACACCCTTTACCTGGGCTCACATATTTGTAGTCACTAGGATGACCCCCTTTCCAAACACTGTACCTGGGGTCACACATACACAGTCTCCAAGGTGACCCCCTCTCCCAGACCCTGTCTATTTATTTTCTATTTGCTAAACTCTCACCCCTTAACAGTCCTTAATGGTGGTGGTTTAGTCACTAAGTCATGTCCGACTCTTGTGACCCCATGGACTGTAGCCAGCGAGGTTCCTCTATCCATGGGATTCTCCAGGCAAGAATACTGGAGTGGCTTGCCATTTCCTTCTCCAGGAAATCTTCACATCCCAGGAATCAAACACGGGCCTCCTGCATTGCAGGTAGATTCTTTACCAACCAAGCTATGGGGGAAGATTTTGAGCTATGAGGGAATGCCCAGACCCTGTGCCTGGGGTCACACTTCGACAATATCCAGGGTGTCCCTCCTGCCCATAACTTGCACCTGGTGACATATGTCCAGTCAACAGGGTGACCCCTCTCCCAAATCCTGCACTTGGGGTCACATATCCACAGTCTAGGGTGACACTCTCCCAGAAACTGTATCTGGGGTCACATGTCCAGTTTCCAAGGTGACCCCCTTCCAAGACCCTGCACCTGGGGTCACGTGTCCACAGTCTCCACAGTGACCTAGTTCCCAAACAATGTACCTGGGATCCTATGTCCACAATCTCCAGGGTGACTCTGGACCAGGGTCACATGTCTACAGTCTAAAGTGTGACCCCACCTCCTATACCCTATATGTGGAGTCACACATCCACAATCTCCAAGGTGACACCCTCCCAGACCATGCACCTGGAATCACACATCCAGTCTTCAGGGTTAGCCCTCTCCCCAGACCCTACAATTTGGGTCAAACGTCCACATTACCCATGCTGACACCACTTCCCAGACGCTGTACCTGGGGTCACATGTCCACAGTCTCCAGGGTGACCCTGCCTCCAAATCCCAATACCTGGGGTCACACATCCACAGTGTTCATTTTGACCTCCTCCAAGACCCTGCACCAAGGGTAAGATATCCACAGTCTACAGAGGCCTCTCTTCCAGACCCTACATGTGGGATCAAGTGTCCACAGTCCATAGGGTGACCCCATCACTCAGACCCTGTACCTGCTGTCACATGTCCACAGTCCCCAGGTTGAAAGCACCCCCCAGAACCTACACCTGAAGTCAAAGGTGCACCATCTCCAGGATGACAAACATCCCAGACACTGAAACTGGGTCACACATGCACAGTCTCGAGGGTGACCACAGGCCACATCCAAGCACCTGGTGTACATGTTCACAGTCTCCATGCTGACACCCCTCTTCAGATACTATACTAGGTGTCACATGGCCACAGTCTCCCTGGTGAACACCTTTGCGGACCCTGTACATGGGATCACATGTCCACATTCTGCAGGGTGAATGTCCTCCAAGACCCTGAACCTGGCGTCACATATCCACAGTTTCCAAAGTGAACCTACCTCAAGACCCTGCACCTGGGGTTGCATGTCCAGTCTTAAGGGTGACCTCACCTCCAAGACCCTTGTCCTGGGTTCACACATCCACAGGCTCCATGTTGACTGCTTTGAAGTACCTGCACCTGGGGTCACATATCAAAATTCTTGTTGACACTGCTCACACCCTACACTTGGGTTCATATGTCCACAGTATCCAGGGTGACTACACCTTACCAGGTTCACAAGTCCATATTCATCTGGGTGACACCCTCCCAGAGCCTGTATGTGTGGTCACACATCCACAGTCTCCTTGGTGTGACCCCTCCCCAGACCTGGGACCCTGGGTCACATGTCCACTGGCCCCAGGGTAACCCCACTTCCCAGACCCTGTACCTGGGGTTGCATGTCTAGAGTCTAAAGGGTGACCCACCTCCCAGACCCTGCACCTGGGTTCACACATAAACAGTCTCCAGGATTAGACCACCTCCAGACTATGTACCTGGTGTCACATGACCACAGTGCCCAATGTGACATCTCCCAGAGCCTGCACCTAAGGTCCCATGTCCACAAGATCCAGGGGAACCCCCCTCCCACACCCTGGACCAGGGACACATTTCTACAATCTGAAGTGTGACTCCACCTCCCAGAAACTGCACATGGGGTCACACATAAACAGTCTCCAGGGTAACCTCCTCTTGATCCTGTACCTGCGGTCAAATTTCTGTAGTATCCAGGGTGACTCTCTCCCAGACCACATACGTGGGATCACATGTCCACAGTCTCTAGTATGAGCCAACATCCAGGCTCTGTACCTGAGGTCTCATGACCACAATGTCCTGTGACACCACCTCCCAGTCCCTTCACTTAGGGTAACATGTCCAGAGTCTCCAGGGTAACACCCTCCCAGACCATTCACCTGACGTAACATGTCCACAATCCCCAGAGTGACCCCACATCCCAGATCCTGCATCTGGGATCACACATCCACAGTATGCAGGGAGAGCACCCCCCAGACCCTGCATTTTGGGTCACACATTCATAGTCCTCAGGATGACCCCACCACCTAGACCCAGTAACCAGAAACACTTGCACACAATCTGCATGGTAATCCCACCCCCCAGACCTTGTCCCTGGAATTTCACGCCCATAGTCTCCATGATGAACCCCTCTCAGATCATGCACCTGGGATCACACACCTACAGTTTCCAGGGTGATCCCCTTTCTCCCCTGCATCGGGGGTTATATGACCACAGTCTTCACGTTCACACCCCACATCAGATCCTTTACCTGGTGTCACATGGCCAAAGTTTCCCTGATGAACCCCTTCATAGACCCTATTCATAGGGTTACATGTTCATAGTCTCCAGGGTGAATACTCCCAGACCCTGTACTAGGGTTCACATGTCCACAGTCTCCACAGTGACCCCACCTCCAAGACACTTCACCTGGCTTTACACATCCACAGGCTCCAGGGTCAGCCTCTATCCCAGACACTGCATTTTGGGTCACCTGTCCACTTTCTCCAGGGAGAAATCACCTAACAGAACCTTCACCTTGGGTCAAATGTCTAGTCTCCTTGGTGACACCTCGCCCAGACCCTGTACCTGGGGTCACATTTCCAGTTTCCAGGGTAACCACCTATGCCAGACCCTACACTTGGGGTCACATATCCACATTATCCATGGTGACCCCACATCACCAGAACTTTTACCTCTGGTCACATGTACATAGTATCCATGGTGACCACCACTACCAGACTTTGAACCTCTGGTCACATTTCCAGTCTCCAGGATGACACCCTCCCCCTGACCCATACCTGTGGATACAGTCCACAGACTTAAGGGTGACGCTATCACATTAGTCCAAGCACCTGGGATGACACAGCCACAGTTTCCATTGTGAGCTCCCTTCCCAGAACATATGCTGGTGTTACATGTCTACAGTTTCCAGGGTGACACTGTCCCAGACACTTTATCTGAGATCACATGTCTTCAGTCCCCAGGGTGACCTCTCCCAGGCACTATATTTGGGGTCACATATCTAGTCTCTCCCATATTGCATTCTCTCAGACCCAGTACCTGGTGACACATGTCCATATTCTCTGGGGTGCTGTCATTTCCCAGATCTTGTACCTGGGTCACATGTCCACAGTCTCAAATGTGAACCCCCACCCAGACCCTGTACCTGGGGTTAAATATTTGCTATCTCCAGAGGACACCCTTCATCCGGTACCTGAGGTCACAGTTACAAAATATCCAGGATGACATCACCGACAAAATTCTGAACCTGGTGTAACACGTGCATAGACTCCAGTGTGACCACCCTCCCAGAACCTGTTCAGTTCAGTTTAGTCGCTCAGTCGTGTCTGACTCTCTGTGACCCATGAATCGAAGCACGCCAGGCCTCCCTGTCCATCACCAACTCCCGGAGTTCACTGAAAACTCATGTCCATCGAATCAGTGATGCCATCCAGCGATCTCATCCTCTGTCGTCCCCTTCTCCTCCTGCCCCCAATCTCTCTCAGCATCAGAGTCTTTTCCAATGAGTCAACTCTTCGCATGCGGTGGCCAAAGTACTAGAGTTTAAGCTTTAGCATCATTCCTTCCAAAGAAACCCCAGGGCAGATCTCCTTCAGAATGGGCTGGTTGGATCTCCTTGAAGTCCAAAGGACTCTCAAGAGTCTTTTCCAACACCACAGTTCAAAAGCATCAATTCTTTGGCACTCAGCCTTCTTCACAGTCCAACACTCACATCCATACATGACCACAGGAAAAACCATAGCCTTGATTAGACGGACCTTTGTTGGCAAAGTAATGTCTCTGCTTTTAAATATGCTATCAAGGTTGGACATAACTTTCCTTCCAACGAGTAAGCATCTTTTAATTTCATGGCTATAGTCACCATCTGTAGTGATTTTGGAGACCCAAAAAATAAAGTCTGACACTGTTTCCACTCTTTCCCCATCTATTTCCCATGAATGATGGGACCAGATGCCATGATCTTCGTTTTCTGAATGTTGAGCTTTAAGCCAACTTTTTCACTCTCCACTTTCACTGTCATCAAGAAGCTTTTTAGTTCCTCTTCACTTTCTGCCATAAGGGTGGTGTCATCTGCATATCTAAGGTTGTTGATATTTCCCCAGGCAATCTTGATTATAGCTTGTGTTTCTTCCAGCCTAGAGTTTCTCATGATGTACTCTGCATATAAGTTAAATAAGCAGGGTGACAATATACAGCCTTGACGTACTCCTTTTCCTATTTGGAACCAGTCTGTTGTTCCATGTCCAGTTCTAACTGTTGCTTCCTGACCTGCATACAAGTTTCTCAAGAGGCAGGTCAGGTGGCCTGGTATTCCCATCTGTTTCAGAATTTTCCAGTTTATTGTGATCCACACAGTCAAAAGCTTTGGCATAGTCAATAAAGCAGAAATAGATGTTTTTCTGGAACTCTCTTGCTTTTTCCATGATCCAGCAGATTTTGGCAATTTGATCTCTCGTTCCTCTGCCTTTTATAAAACCAGCTTGAACAACTGGAAGTTCACAGTTCACGTATTGCTGAAGCCTGGCTTGGAGAATTTTGAGCATTACTTTACTAGCATGTGAGATGAGTGCAATTGTGCAGTAGTTTGAGCATTCTTTGGCATTACATTTCTTTGGGATAGGAATTAAACCTGACCTTTTCCAGTCCTGTGGCCACTGCTGAGTTTTCCAAATTTGCTGGCATATTAGGTGCAGCACTTTCACAGCATCATCTTTCAGGATTTGAAATAGGGCAACTGGAATTCCATCACCTCCACTAGCTTTGTTCGTAGTGATACTTTCTAAGGCCCACTTGACTTCACATTCCAGGATGTCTGGCTCTAGGTTAGTGATCACACCATCGTGATTATCTGGGTTGTGAAGATCTTTTTTGTATAGTTCTTCTGTGTATTCTTGCTACCTCTTCTTGATATCTTCTGCTTCTGTTAGGTCCATACAATTTCTGTCCTTTATTGAGCCCATCTTTGCATGAAATATTCCCTTGGTATCTCTAATTTTCTTGAAGAGATCTCTAGTCTTTCCTATTTTGTTGTTTTCCTCTATTTCTTTGCATTGTTCACTGAGGAAGGCTTTCTTATCTCTTCTTTCTATTCTTTGGAACTCTGCATTCAGATGCTTATATCTTTCCTTTTCTCCTTTGCTTTTCACTTCTCTTCTTTTCACAGATGTTTGTAAGGCCTCCTGAGGCAGCCATTTTGCTTTTTTGCATTTCTTTTCCATGGGGATGGTCTTGATCCCTGTCTCCTGTACAATATCACGAGCTTCTGTCCATAGTTCATCAGCCACTCTATCTATCAGATCTGGGCCCTTAAATCTATTTATCACTTCCACTGTATAATCATAATGGATTTGATTTAGGTCATACCTGAATGGTCTAGTGGTTTTCCCTACTTTCTTCAATTTATGTCTGAATTTGGCAATAAGGGGTTCATGTTCTGAGCCACAGTCAGTTCCTGGTCTTGTTTCTGTTGACTGTACACAGCTTCTCCATCTTTGGCTGCAAAAAATATAATCAATCAGATTTTGGTGTTGACCATCTGGTGATGTCCACATGTAGAATCTTCTCTTGTGTTGTTGGAAATGGGTGCTTACTATGACCAGTGCATTTTCTAACAAAACTCTATTAGTCTTTCCCTTTCTTCATTCCATATTCCAAAGCCAAAGTTGCCTGTTACTTCAGGTGTTTCTTGACAACCTACTCAATAAGCAAGCAAATTCGAAAAACTCAGCAGTGGCCACAGGACTGGAAAAGGTCAGTTTTCATTCCAATCCCAAAGAAAGGCAATGCCAAAGAATGCTCAAACTACCACACAAGAGCTCTCATCTCACATGCTAGTAAAGTAATGCTCAAAAATCTCCAAGCCAGGCTTCAGCAATACGTGAACTGTGAACTTCCTGATGTTCAAGCTGGTTAGAAAAGGCAGAGGAACCAGAGATCAAAATGACAACATCCGCTGGATCATGGAAAAAGCAATGGAGTTTCAGAGAAATATCTATTTCAGCTCTATTGACTATGCCAAAGCCTTTGACTGTGTGGATCACAATAAACTGTGGAAAATTCTGACAGAGATGGGAATACCAGACCACCTGACCTGCCTCTTGAGAAATCTGTATGCAGGTCAGGAAGCAACAGTTAGAACTGGACATGGAAAAACAGACTGATTCCAAATAGGAAAAAGAGTATGTCAAGGCTGTATATTGTCACCCTGCTTGTTTAACTTATATGCAGAGTACATCACGAGAAACTCTGGGCTGGAAGAAACACAAGCTGGAATCAAGATTGCTGAGAGAAATATCAACAACCTCAGATATGCAGATGACACCACCCTTATGGCAGAAAGTGAAGAGGAACTAAAAAGCCTGTTTATGAAAGTGAAAGTGGAGAGTGAAACACTTGGCTTAAAGCTCAACATGCAGAAAACGAAGATCATGGCATCTGGTCCCATCATTCATGGGAAATAGATGGGGAAAGAGTGGAAACAGTGTCAGACTTTATTTTTTGGGTCTCCAAAATCACTACAGATGGTGACTGTAGCCATGAAATTAAAAGACACTTACTCCTTGGAAGGAAAGTTATGACCAACCTAGATAGCATATTCAAAAGCAGAGACATTACTTTGCCAACAAATGTCCATTTAATCAAGGCTATGGTTTTTCCTGTGGTCATGTATGGATGTGAGGGTTAGACTATGAAGAAGGCTGAGTGCTGAAGAATTGATGCTTTTGAACTGTGGTGTTGGAGAAGACTCTTGAGAGTCCCTTGGACTGCAAGGAGATCCAACCAGCCCATTCTGAAGGAGATCAGCCCTGGGATTTCTTTGGAAGGAATGATGCTAAAGCTGAAACTCCAGTACTTTGGCCACCTCATGCGAAGAGTTGACTCATTGGAAAAGACTCTGATGCTGGGAGGGATTGGGGCAGGAGGAGAAGGGGATGACAGAGGATGAGATGGCTGGATGGCATCACTGACTCGATGGATGTAAGTCTCTGTGAACTCCGGGAGTTGGTGATGGACAGGGAGGCCTGGTGTGCTGTGATTCATGGGGTTGCAAAGATTCGGACATGACTGAGTGAACTAACTAACTAAGATGCATTTGAAGAGTTGAGAGGCTTTAAGAATAAATGATTCAAGGCTAAAATGATTCCCATATTAACTCAAATTGACATGAATAAAAATAAAATTTTATCAACAAATATAACAAAAAGCTATGACAAGCTACTGAAGCCAAAGTACGATATATAAAATACAGCCTCTGGGAAACCTGGAATTGACTATCAAGATAATCCAGGTAACTGAAGCTTCATTTTGACATATTCATTTAAGGTTTGAGCATTGCATTTATCTGCTTCTTCATAATACTGTAATGTGATAACATAAAGATTAAAATTATTACCTCAATAAAGAGTAAATTACTAGTACCTGTCTATGTTAACAATTTAGAACTAAATATCTTAACATTTCATAAATGACATGATGTCCCTACTCAAAGTAAAGGATTTCTTTGGTCTAATTTTTATTTGCTGGATACAAGGTATGCTTTTAGGCTGGTTTAGAGACCATAGATTCACAGCCTGTGTATTTTTTTATATTCAACTAGATTCAACATTTAGCCAGAATCAAGAATCACTTTGAACTTTCTTTCTGGAAGTCTGAGAATTATTTCTCCTTCTGGATACTCACTTCTTCTGCTTTCTCATTTTCGTACCAATACACTCTCTCTTTTAAATGATTCCATTCCTTGATTAACTCCTTGTTTCTTTTCTCCAGCATCAGACCTTGTTTCTCATATTGGCCTGAAGTTTTCTCACAATCTGCTGAAACTGTTCTTGGATGCTAATGACCGTCTTCTCTTTACTGTCGGCTCCCAGTTGCTGTCGGAGCAACATGTTTTCACTCTAGAGTTGAGATAATCTCTCCTCTAAGGATTCCTGCTTTCCAAGGTATGTATTCACTTTGTCTTGTTCATTCTGATACATGTGTTCAATTTCCTGCTTTTGACACTCTGATTGGCTTAGATCTCTGTGGACACGTTCTAACATCAAAGTCTTTTCTCTAAGATCATCTCTCATGTGATGCAGCTTGATTTTCAGCTTATTGAAGATACTTTCCACTGTAGATAGTTGCTGGGAAAGCGTCTCCTTGTTATCTTTTAGATTAGCCACATCGTACTTCATTTTGTCCCACAAGAATAACCACTAGTCTCTTGCTGTCTGGAAGGCAAGTTCCAGATCTCTTTTTGATGTTTGACCTTGATCATGATCATGTAAGGCAGCAGCCAGTCTAGAACGGTAGGATTTCACTTCCGTTTCCAATCTCTGTTTACTTTCTTTTTTGTTTTCCAGCTTAGAGTTTAGCATCGTATTCTCAGCTGTCAGAACATTAAACTGGCCTGTATAGTGGGATATAGTCTTTGTTAGCATTTCCTCATTCAGTTTTATTGCCTTTTGAATTTTTTATCATCATTCTTTATCATTCATCATCATTCTTTACTTTGAGAATTTCAATGTCCTCAAAATAGTTCTCTTCCTTTTCCCGGTGCTGATTTTTCAGTGCATCTATCTCGTCTTAGCATGGAAATTTCCTCCTGCAGCATGTGCTTTTTGTGAAACAGGTCTTTTGTTTCTTCACAACTATCATAAACCGAAGTGAAACAAAGGATATTTTTAGCTAGTACTCAGTAAAGTGACATTCCATGATTTCTTCGGAAATGAAAGGCTAACTTGTATGTTTATACAATGAAAAGACTGCACCAAGTGTGTCTCCAACAGGAACAAATAAGGTTCAATTCAATCCTCAGACTTTATACAAGCAGAAACTCCCAAAGGTTCAAAAATTTAATGGAAGACAATGAATTCATGAAGTAAAAAAAAAAAGAAAAAAATCCCAAGAGATTTTCAAAAAGCTCAAAACTGGAAAGGCTTCTCTCTGAACTACAACAAACCCAAAAGGCTTAAAATAAAAGATTCATAGATCTGACTACACTTAAAATTTGCATCTGATGTGGAATATTTATATAATGGAAAACTAGTAAGCCATAAAAAAGAATGAAATAATGCTATTTGAAGCAACAGGGATGGACCTAGACATTATCACCCTAAGTGATGTAAGTCAGACAAAGACAAGTATTATATCATACTGCTTATATGTTGAATCTAAAATGAACTTATTCACACAACAGAAAGAGACTCATAGACACAGAAAACAAACTTACGGTGACCACAGGGGAAAGCAGGGTAGGGGAAGGGATAAATTAGGATGTTGGGATTAACATATACACACTAGTAGATATAAAATAACCAACAGAGATATGCTGTACAACATAAGGAACTACACTTAATATTCTGCAAGAAGAATCTGAAACAGAATATGTGTGTACATGTAAGCATGTGTGTGAGTGAGTGTGTATGTGTATTAGTCACTCAGTCATGTCTAACTCTTTGGGACCCCATAGACTATAGCCTGCCAGGCTCCTCTGTCCATGGAATTTCCTAGGCAAGAATACTGGAATGGGTAGCCATTTCCTTCTCCAGGCTGCTGCTGCTACTGCTGCTAAGTTGCCTCAGTCGTGTCCAACTCTGTGTGACCCCATAGACTGCAGCCCACCAGGCTCCCCCATCCCTGGGATTCTCCAGGCAAGAACATTGGAGTGGGTTGCCATTTCCTTCTCCAATGCATGAAAGTGAAGTCACTCGGTCGTGTCTGACTCTTAGCGACCCCACAGACTGCAGCCTACCAGGCTCCTCTGCCCATGCGATTTTCCAGGCAAGAGTACTGGAGTGGGGTGCCATTGCCTTCTCCTTCTTCTCCAGGGGATCTTCCCAACCCAAGGACTGAACCCAGGTCTCCTGCATTGCAGGCAGATTCTTTACAGTCTGAAACAGCAGGGAAGCCCCATTTATATAATATACACACACATATACATATATATCTAAGTAACTGTGCTGTATACCTGAAACTAACAGAATATTGTTAATCAACTATAATTCAACAAACAGCACCACTTGCTAGGTTTATAAATGCTGCATTTGATACCTCCTATACATCTACTTCACAGTAAGAGCCTTAACTTTGTATAAATAGACTAAATTTTGTACAGAAGTTTTTCCTTGAAAATATGCTACCTTCTAACATTTTAATAGGCAATTACAAGAATTACACCTATTGACAACTGTACTAGGCACTTCTACAAACATTAATTAACTCATGAGCTGTAATGATTCTGGAAAGGAAAAAGTTAAAAATATGAGTAAGCTGCAGCCTTTTCTCCAGGTCTTTGGACTCTACTAGTCTTCTTACATCAAACCACATGTTTCTAGTACAAACATATCAATACAAAATAAGCTTCCTATTTCATTCATGGTACATACACTAATGGTAAATAAGCTAAAATTTAGAAAGCTTTTAGAAAACTATGAGATTATTTGCTGCTGCAATAACTTTCATTATCTCTCCATGTTTAAAATAGTAAGATGGGGAAAATACAATGAAAAGCACTTAATAACTATCACTAAATATATATTATGCCATATCTATCACTATTTTCAAAAGTTCCTTGTACTGAAATAGGACACTCACAGAGCAGAGGGCTCATTTTCTCACAAGTAGAAGAATCACATCCAAAATGTGGTCTCTGAACTGCCTATAGTTTCCTCCTTACCATTAGGGGAAGTGATAAACTAATCTAATGATCAATCGAGGAAGTGAAATCATTATCAAAACCCAGAATATCTTTAATTGGTAGCAAGAGTTTCCCCCGACCCCTTGGTGCGGGGGAGGCACTTTTGTAAGTTTATTCTAAAGAAACAAGTTTTTAAAGTGTTCAAAAGTGTTTTTACAACTGATGCCACAGTTTTTACAAAATAAAAAACAGTAAATGATGTGAAAAGGTCGTTGACAGGGTATTGGTTAAAGAAATGACAGTGGAGCCAAGAATGGACTCTGATTCAGAAACTGAAGGTGACGACGTGCATGGAGTGACCGACACATTCACTCCAAAGCAGAGGGACTTGGTCGGGTAGTGCAGTCGATGGTGGACCATATATGGTCTTCCTTGCCTAAACCACAATCAGGGTGCTGGCTCCTCTGAGATAGTCAGAAAAGATTTGAGATTGATTCCTATGGAAAATATTAAAGGCCTCTCCTTCGATGAGGCCATCATATGTCACTACCTGATTGCTCTAGACAAATGGATTTGAATTACAAATACTACTTTCCCGAGCTCTTCCCGAGAGCTTTTTGTTGTGGGAGATCTGCTGCTAGGACCTCGGGGATGGGACGCAGTCCAAGTTTGAGAGGGACATCGGGTGTGGAAGCAAATTCCTCTGCTGTGAGATGCCACTTGAGAACTCTGCAGAAGGAAGGACAACCAACTTCAAGAGTGTCTGGTTTCTACCAAATGCTGGAAAAAAATTCCTGCACCTCTCAAGGATGCCAGTTAACACCTGTCCTTGAGGACTCCGCTGTGAGGGAGAACCATCTGGGAAAGCTGGAGCCAGCTCTGAGCTGTTCATGGGGCAGGTGGACTGGAGGGCTGATGGACACAGAGGGAGGGGGGGTCCACGACCCTCAGCCACCTGCCAGATTGAAGGCCAGAGGCAAGTTGATGTAAAATTAGGCACGATCTTCCCTCCCAGTGCCCCTTCTCTTCTAGACCTATTCACTCATGAATGGTCCATCAAGGCTGAAGGATTGGTTGCCTGAGGTGGGCTGAGAGCTTAACCTCCAGTTTCTACACCATTCTCAACCCTGTGGTTTCTCAGGATCTATTGTGTGAGCTACTGATGTGACCTCTTCCTCCCTCTGCTCGAAAAAGTGCACCCAGCATGTCAGGATCATACAATTCTTATTTCTGGCCTTGTTACTTTGGGAACGTTGAATTTATTTTCTTTTGTTTTTAACAATTAACCTAAAATTTCCTATAACACTAAACAAAATGACACTAATCGGGTAGAGTAATCTTTGGTGAAAATTTCAAATTTCTAACATGATTTTATCAATATTATTTATAATATCCCCCTTTTTAAAAAATACCATTTATTTATTTATTATTATTATTATAAATAAATGGTATTTTTTAAAAAGGGGGATACTATAAATAATATTGATAAAATCATGTTAGAAATTTGAAATTTTCACCAAAGATTACTCTACCTGATTCAGATCATTTCTCTCAGTCTTCACTTTCACTTCTACTGCTTGGAAAGTGAGTTCTAGGTGCTGTTTCACTTCAACTTCTTTACTATATTGGTCTTCTTTTCTTCTTAAATGCTCCCTCATTTTTTCATAAAACATCTCAGCATTTCTTCTATTCTCTTCTTCTTGCTTTAAGATGAATCTGCAAAATTTAAAACTCTTCTTAGAAAATCATGATATTATTCACTGCTGCAATAACTTTTGTTCCCTCTTCACAATTTTTAAAATAGTAAACATGGGGGGAATACAATGAAAAACACTTAATAATGGTCACTGTTTTCAGACAGAGGGTTAAGAATAAAACTGCATAAATTCTGTCCTCATTTTCTCTTGAGAAAAATGGCTACTTCATAAATCTGTGGATGGGAATGTAAAGTAATATAAACTTTCCTAAGAATAGTTTAGAAATATAGATCACAGACCATTTTTAAGTTCTCATGTGGCAGATTCATTTTGATATTTGGCAAAACTAATACAGTTATGTAAAGTTTTAAAATAAAATAAAATTTTAAAAAAAGCATAACCACAAAAATAAAAGTTCTCATATTTTGACCAAATTATACGATATTATTAAAGAAAATGTATTTAAAATAATTAGAAAGGTAGAAATGAATTTATAGAAAAGGTGTTCCTTGCAGTATTAAATAGAATGCAGAAAAGTGAAAAACAACTGAAAGTCAATTTGGTAAATATTTAATGGGGTTTCCATTATGGTGGACTTCTGTATGCTCATGAAAATGATGATTGGGAAAAATATACATTAAGTTATTGGAAGCATTCACTGTTAAGAAAATGCTATATTATTTCCAAGAATTTCACACTCCACAATACTACTAAAACTTTCTCCTCTGTAAAATCCTAGAGGATGTTAGTCCTTATAACATGTCTACGTCTCTGCAGTATTAAAGGAAACAATAATTCAAATATTTCTTTAAAAGTGAGGTGTACAGTACCTCAAGCTGCTGAGCTCTCGTTCCCACTCCACTTTCTGATGCTCTGTGATTTCACTTCTTTGGTTTCTGACAGCTCTTTTTGTAGCCCACGAATCTTACTTTTCATTCTGTAAAATTCTCCTCTAAGTAGTTCACAGTAGCTTCTTTGAAAATCTACTAATCTTTCATTCAAAAGAAATGTATCCTGAATTTTCAACAAGCCAACAGAACCTGCATGATGAAGAAAACAAAGATAGAAACTAACAAACAAGAATTTATGTGAGTAATTTTTGAGTATAAAGGACTGTGCAATTCACGTTCACTCATCCACGCATTGAACAAGTATTAAGGGTCTATAATATGGAAAATATTCTAAAGCTCTGCAAATAAAACAGATGCCCCTGGGTTTTGTTTAGCTTGAAGTCTAGTAGAAGACAAAGACAAATAAAATAATTATGAGCTCAGATAGATACTCTAAGAAAAGAGAGTTCTATGATCACATAACAGAACATGACATAGACTGGGTCCAGGAAAGATTTCCCTGGGGAAGAGATGTCACACTGAGAAATGAAGGATGAGCAGGAAGTAGTACTTACTTACTTAGAGTAGGAAGAACAACCCTGTGGACAGTCTCCAGCTCCCATTATGTTTTTAACCAAGACAGAGTGAACAGCTACTGATTTACCTTCCTGAGTGGAGCAAGCAAAAACAACGCCAACAAAATACATTAAACAATGATTTTCATGACAAAGGACTTCAGAGAATGGAAGACAATGATCCTGGAAACACATGAGGTTAGCCTAAGGGATGCCCCAGCTCACTGCCTTGAGAGAATTTCCAGGCCCCAACACAGGGAGAAGGAATGGAAGCTGAGTTAGCCAGACTCCCTGACAGAGGTGATGAAGCTGACAGTCTGGTGAAACCAAAGTGGGCAGAGATCACAGATCAGAACCACAGAGAGGAGAGAGTGGAAGAGAGAGCAAAAGGACCCTGGAGATCTAAGGAGGAGCCCCTCGGGTATTCAGCAGAGGAACGAACAGAGCCCATCTGGGAGAAACCACCTGAGACCAGGGAGAAACCATCTGAAAAGACTATAGAAACCTGTGATCGGTGCTCATTCAGTCCCAGGAATTCTATCTATTCTCATGAACCAGGCTGGAAAAACTCCTAGGTACCAGCAGAATGAACAGGGTAGTCAGCAAGATCTTGCCTCCAAGGCAGAAAATAATCAGCCCTAACACCAGGGTCCCTCTGGAAGCACCTAACGAATAATGAGAAGCAAGAGCACAGAAGGATCTCTGGAAAACTCTCAATATTTGGAAACTAAATCACACTGATCTAAATAACCCTTGGATCAAAGAGGTAATGAAAAGAGAAAGTACAAAGTATTTTGAACTGAAGTAAAATGAAAACGTTAAGACCAGCAGACATTTTAGGGAACTGACAAGCTGATTCTAGAATTCATGTAGAAAGAAGTGTGAAAACTAAAACCAGATGGAACCACACAATTGTGACCTTTAACCACACAGCAAAGTGAGGCAACAGTTGGGCTTGAAGCAAGGGGGTAGCATGATGAGACCTGAATGTTTAAAAATAGGCAATAATTACAGTTGCTGTGCAGACCGAGGTTGTGCCAGGTGGAGTGGCAGGGAAAGAAGTCCTGAGATTATTTCAGTTACTCTAGGAGGAAAATGATGCTGACCTGACCATGGGTGAAGGCATAGGAAAGAAGAAGAGTCAACAGAAGGTACAGTGAGTGAGAGTATCATAGGCCTGTGGCTCAGAGTATACACTCACTTTCATGTCCTTTTAATGCAAATCAAACTTCTGAGATGCACAGCACTGTAACATATCCCTGGCTCTAGAGCAGTACTGACAAGGTGTGCATATAGCTCTACTCTATACACAGACAGGCTTTCCGTTAACATTTACACTGCAGTCCTACCTTTACACCCCACATTGAGAGGTTCTACTTGCAATGGGGAATTCATAGAGTAAAGCACGTCACTGTCCTCAGAAACAGTCTCGGATGACTGAGTTAAGTCATCCAGTTCGTTCATGTAATTAATTTGTTCTTTCACCTACACGTAAACAGTACTGTTTCACAATGTCCTTAAAATATGTATAAACACACCAAGTGTACAGAGGTAATAAATCTCCGTATCAAAACAAAATCAGACATTTCTTAAAATAAGAGATTTTTAACAAAAGGATAACTTTATCAACAGTGTTTCTAAATGATGTATTCAAAGTAAACTTCTCTACAACAAAGGAAGATTTTCTATTTTACCACTATTCCTTTGACAAAGTATTTTCCACAAGGATATTTTTGAAAGTTCTTTTTTTTTTTTTTTTTTATACTATACCTTCTTCTTTTCATACGGTGTTTTCCTTGCAGGCCTAAAAGAACAAATGATTCTTTTCAGGCTAATATTAAATATTCAAAAATACAAACAATACCTAAACTTTTCTTTTGTATATAAGCCCTTTGCATTGGCAAGTAATTGTCTATACAGGATGCAGAAATAAATAAGAGCAGTATTAAAGGACACAGAAAATATATCAGTAATATTAACAAAGTATTAAAGTTAGATCCAAGGAAAAGGAAAAACATAAAGTTACTTGTGTTGTGTGATAGGAAACAGTATACCAGTGTTTTTTGCACCTGTCCTTTTCCATAGGAACTAACTTTTATGGCAATATGACCTTTCTGGGAGGTATTCCTTCAGTCCTTCTAAGAAAGAAATCCATTTGAATAACCAAGATATTAGCTTTTTGAGGACGTTCTATGCATCGGCCATGCATCATTAGAAACACTTGACATGTCGTAAAGGCATTTTAATCCTCCCAGTCATTCTGGGAGACAGGTATAGGAAGAAATGGAGCACACAAAGGCTGAGGAACTTGCCCAAGCCCACTCACCATGTTACCAACAGACCCAGGAAGTCTGGCTTCAACACTGCTCTTCCAAAATATGCTGAGAAAGTAATACTGAAAAGTTTTTTTTAAGTAATATGATAGCAAATGTATCTATACTATTATTTCAGGCCTACCAATAGCTATAAATAATGATTTCTGAATCTTCAAATATATTTCTAAAAAATTAAAAAGACTTCAGAAGTAGGCAAGCCTGCAAATCTACTGTCAACAACGTTTTGTTTTCTGTAAAGAAATTCATCAATAGGCATTCATTCACCCATTCTGCTGTTTCTTCGTGCATCTGACATACATGTATTGAGCACACAATATGTGTTAATGACACGTTTAGTAAAGGAAGCACGGATTTTGTCATTTAGATCTTAATCATGTAAAAGGAATAATTTGTGAAAGACTGCTAATAATGTTTTCCTATTGAATATAAACAAAATCTTCCCATTTTCCCTGGAATCTATAAACAACTATGAAGTTAATATGATGTGATGTTTCAGAGCACCTTACAAAATCATAGCTACTCACCAATTTACTATCAACTAGAATCATCAAGAAATGACCATATCCTATTCAGTATAGCCTAAGTGTTTGTAAATTCACAATTATGTAATTTTTGAAAGTCTATATATGATATAATTAACTTAAGCAATCATCTGCACATTCTATTACATAGAAATATTACACTTCAGAACCAATGAACAAGCCCTTACCATAAAACTATACATGAACAGAAGTATTATGTACAGTTCAGTTCAGTTCAGCCACTCAGTCGTGTGTGACTCTTTGTGACCCCATGAATCCCAGCGCGCCAGGCCTCCCTGTCCATTACCAACTCCCGGAATTCACCCAGACTCACGTCCATTGAGTCAGTGATGCCATCTAGCCATCTCATCCTCTGTCGTCCCCTTTTCCTCCTGCCCCCAATCCCTCCCAGCATCAGAGTCTTTTCCAATGAGTCAACTCTTCACATGAGGTGGCCAAAGTACTGGAGTTTCAGCTTTAGCATCATTCCTTCCAAAGAAATCCCAGGGCTGATCTCCTTCAGAATGGACTGGTTGGATCTCCTTGCAGTCCAAGGGACTCTCAAGAGTCTTCTCCAACACCACAGTTCAAAAGCATCAATTCTTCAGCCCTCAGCCTTCTTCACAGTCCAACTCTCACATCCATACATGACCGCAGGAAAAATCATAGCCTTGACTAGACGGGCCTTTGTTGGCAAAGTAATGTCTCTGCTTTTGAATATGCTATCTAGGTTGGTCATAACTTTCCTGCCAAGGAGTAAGCGTCTTTTAATTTCATGGCTGCAGTCACCATCTGCAGTGATTTTGGAGCCCAAAAAAATAAAGTCTGACACTGTTTTCACTGTTTCCCCATCTATTTCCCATGAAGTGATGGGACCGGATGCCATGATCTTCGTTTTCTGAATGTTGAATTTTAAGCCAACTTTTTCACTCTCCACTTTCACTTTCATCAAGAAGCTTTTTAGTTCCTCTTCACTTTCTGCCATAAAGGTGGTGTTATCTGCATATCTGAGGTTATTGATATTTTTCCCGGCAATCTTGATTCCAGCTTGTGTTTCTTCCAGGCCAGCATTTCTCATGATGTACTCTGCATAGAAGTTAAATAAGCAGGGTGACAATATACAGCCTTGACGTATTCCTTTTCCTATTTGGAACCAGTCTGTTGTTCCATGTCCAGTTCTAACTGTTGCTTCCTGACCTGCATACAGATTTCTCAAGAGGCAGTTCAGGTGGTCTGGTATTCCCATCTCTTTCAGATTTTTCCACAGTTTATTGTGATCCACACAGTCAAAGGCTTTGGCATAGTCAATAAAGCAGAAATAGATATTTTTCTGGAACTCTCTTGCTTTTTCCATGATCCAGCAGATGTTGGCAATTTGATCCCTGGTTCCTCTGCCTTTTCTAAAACCAGCTTTGACATCATTTATTTTACTGTAATAGTTTAAAGATAATGTCATACAATCAATAAGCTTTCTAGTATTGGAAATGCAAACAAGACTAAACTAAATAAACACGCCCTCTGCTGGCTCATTTCCAATAGCATGCTGCTGCTACTGCTAAGTCACTTCAGTCGTGTCCAACCCACCAGGCTCCCCTGTCCCTGGGATTCTCCAGGCAAGAACACTGGAGTGGGTTGCCATTTCCTTCTCCAATGCATGAAAGTGAAGAGTGAAAGTGAAGTTGCTCAGGCATGTCTGATGCCTAGTGACCCCGTTGGACTTAAAAAGCAAGACTCTATGAGGCTCCTCTGTCCATAGGATTTTCCAGACAAGAGTACTGGAGTGGGTTGCCATTGCCTTCTCCCTCCAATAGCATACATACTCTAAAAGCTCCCTTCTTAACATAAAACAAGTAATACCTGTGAACTCCACATTCCTCTTCAATTACCATCCAGTTCTTCATTGCCTGCCCTAATAACATTCCCTACTGAATGTTTACACATTCCCTACTGAATGTGTATTCATTACAGTCCAGCTTCCAAGGGGACTATGTACTGAAATGACTTCTGGCCAAAGGCACTGGTCCTTACCTTAACCTTTCAGCAGTGTTCATCCTCTAGAGTTGAGCAATCTCTTGTCTTGGCCTGAGCACTGTGTAATGCTGCTCTATTTCCAGAAGAAGTATTCAGTGCTAATATTTCTTCCCCTACAAACAAGGAATCTGGAGAATGTACCTGTCATCACCCTGATCCACTTCCCTTAAAATGCTGTCATCATTCACGTGCAGCAGACCACCAGTCAGTACATCGGTCTTTTCAAATATTGATGCAATCACACGTTCTTCTGGTGTCCATTTGTCATTGTTCTTTTTCTTTACTTCCTTCCTGTGCACACCAGGATCGCTACTTTAAAAAGTCCACAAAAGAGCCAATGTTTTTTAATAATTAAACTGATAAACAATTTAAAAAAACCAATTCTTATAAAATTCCAACTCTTACCCATCTTAAAGCATTGATTAATTCACAAAACAGTTATAGAGTACCAACCATATGCAAGAAAACAAATTCTTCCTTCAAACCCAGATATGATTATTATACAATATGATATATAAAAGTTGACATATGAAAGTGATAAATGAAATAAGGAAGGATTTGCAGAAGAAGTGAAGAAAGGAGGTCATGAGAAACAGAAAAGGGAGAAAATCATTCTACTTGGAGATTCGAATGTGAGCACAAACATCAAGCACAGGGCATCTGGGTTGTTTCCGAGGAACCTGGAAGGAAGAGCACAAAATACATGGAAGAAAGTAGAGAGATGCATCTGGAAAGACACTGAGAAGAACCTCAAGGGCTACACTGAAAACCTGGAGTCCACTGGCTAAGCACCTTGACTCTTAGACATGGGAGTCCTAAGTAGATTTACACTATATTGTTTTGCTTCTAAATATAATAATGGTGAATTTAGGGACTTCCCTGGTGGTCCAGTGCTTAGGACTCCACCTACCAATAAAGGGGGAAGGCGTTCCATTCCTGGTCGGGGAAGATACCGCATGCCATGGTGCAACTAAACCGTGCTCCACAGCTACTGACACCAGCACCCTAGAGCCCACGCTCAGCATCAAGAGAAGCCACCACACTGAGAAGCCCAAGCACTGCAGCGGCAAAGACCCAGCACAGCCAAAAATAAATGAAAAAGAGAATTCACAGAAAAAAAGCCACACTTAATTTAGGTGGTATTTTAAAAGACATGAGTCACATATACCATGAAAGAAGAAACCAAGGAAATATTTGGCCAGGGAGGAGGGCTCACTTTTAAACCACCCACATGATGCGGCAACAGCAGCATCATGTCTGAAAGACAGATGCCTCCCCGGTTCTCCCACCACCAAAAGCAATTTGGCCTTCATCCATGGACATACTCAAAGTGCTAGGAGAGAAAAACCTGCCAGCCAAGAGTACTCTTTCTAGAAAAGTTGTCTCTCAGAAATGAAAGAGAAATAAAAACTGTTCCAGACAAAGCAAACCTGATGGAGTTCATCACCACTAGTCCCACCTCATGAGAAATGCTGAAAGAAGTCCTCAAACTGAAATGAAAGGATGTTCATCAGTGGCAAAAACAAATTTAAATATACAACACACTGGTTAAGGCAAATATGCAGTCAAATCCAGAATACTCTAATATGTAACATGGTGGTATGTTAACAAAGGAACTCTAGTAATAAGGCTAAAGGACAAGAGTATTAAAAATAACTATTTCTCTTGTAAAATATAAAATCTGTATATCATAAACATTAGCTCAAGTTAGAAATTATTTTATAGGAAAATAACAAGGGACATGCTGTTAAATATTGATATAGGATTACCTATCAGAACCCTCATTCTGCATAGCAGGAAACTCCTGGTTGCTGTTTCCTCCACTCTTTCTCTGCTGAAACAATCCATTCTCATCAGCAGCATCACATATGTTCTCTGATACTTCCACTTCACTACTTTTGTGCTTGTTTTCTTCTTCAACCTTTAATGGAAGATTGACACTAAGAATAATTGCTATGCATTGATTATGAAGATCTTTGTTTTCAATTTTCTTGTTTGACTCAGTGCTCGCCCTGAATTTAAGTGATAAAAATATTTTTGTGTTTATTTTAATTTTATCACTTACAAGTCACTTAAATTTCTGTAAAATCTGCTCCTTTCTGTTTGAGGAAAAGAAACAAAATTCCCAACATTTCAAAAATGGCTTTCTTAATAAAATGCAATTATTCGTATTCAGTCTTCCCCATCTGACCGGCATAAAAAGACAAAGACACAAAATCTGTCCTCTTTGGTCTTTACCACCTGGATTTTCCATTAAACAGCTGGATGTAGAGGATGTGACACCTTCGTGCCTCAGAAAGGAAACATTCTTCTCTCTGCACTAAAGCTATTCTTTCCCCTCTGCCTTTTACAATTCTTTTTTCACTTGGATTCGGGAGATAGCAAAATAGTGACAGTGTTCACTAAATTAAATGAACCAGAGTTTACCAAAACACAAGGAGCAGAATGAAACTGAGGAGTTGTTAGTTAGTGTGGAATTCTGGAATATAAGTAATGCTTCCCAATTCCACATTCAATAACCATCAAATCTTACAGATAGAGGGTATAGAAATAACTACCTAGTATTGCCCCACTATTTACCAAAAACAGCAATAAAATAATTAAAAAAAAATGTTCAAGGTTTTGTTTAAGGCCCCTAAACTGGCACTCCCTAGCATTTTATGGCACCAAAAGAGATGATACAATTCTGGAACATTGAATGTTTTATGTTACCAAATGAATTCATCAGATTAATCAGATAAGTTAAAAGTGTGACTCTGGCACAGTAACTCAATGCCTTAGTTGAGGGTAGGGCTCATCTCCTTTTTTTTTTTAAACAGGAGAATACATAGAGGTTTTTTTTTCTTTTCTTTTCTTTCTTTCTTTCTTTCTTTTTTATTTTTTTTTTTTTTTTGACTTTTTGCCTGCTGTTCAAACTCAGTCAAAGCACCTCTTACACAAAAGAGCAAACAATTTTAAAAACCTATTACTGAAGAAAGAAAAATCTCACAGCATCTCAGAACTCAGTCTTCTCCTTTGTAGATAAACATTTTTTTTTAATTTCTTTTTTGCTCAGGGTTTATACTACCTATGGGCTTCCCTGGTGGCTCAAATATTAAAGAATCCACCTTCAATGTGGGAGACCTGGGTTTGATCCCTGGGTTAGAAAGATCCTCTGGAGAAGGGAACAGCTAGCCACTCTGGTATTCTTTCTGGCCTGGGGAATTCCATGGGCAGAGGAGCCTGGAAGGCTACAGTCCAAGGGTTCGCAAAGAGTTGGACACGACTGAGCAACTTTCACACACACACACACACACACACACACACTATCTGTGTAACAAAATCACACATGTCAAAACTTTCTACATTTTAGTAAACAACATAATGGAAAGGTCTGTCTCAAAAGAAACATCTGAGAGTGCTGATTAAAGCATATGTGGGAGCACACATATTTGTTATTAAAAAGATCCTGAAGCAGCCATGCTGGAAATCTAAGTGTCCAGAGATTGCAGAAAGCAGAGAAGATCACACATATTCAACCACAATGAAGAGATTAGAGGGAACACATGTTCATGTCCCATCTCTCAGTCAGTGCTTTATTCCCATTCTATGGAAATATAACTTATATTTAACCCAAGAGAGTTAAAGGGGGAAAAAAAGACGCAAAACCCTAGCTGATTATTCTTCTTAAGCAATTTCCTTGGTGTTTATTCTGGCTCAGAAGACCACATGGTACATAGCTAAATGAGTTTTCCAGTCCATATGAAGACTAACGGAGAAGAATTAGATATTAGAATTGATTGAAGGACAAAAGCCATGAAAATAGTTTATTGAATTCCTGTTATTGAGAAAGTAATCAATTTCTACACAATTACCTCTTTGGATGACCCTACTTTATTCATAAATGGAAAATCAAAATGGACCACATCATCAAGAAAGAGAAAAACCAAAGCAAGAGAAAATTAGAAACTCTTTTGGAAGTTAAATTTTCTCTTTTTCCAGAGCAAGAAACTCTACTTGAAACATGTCTATTTCATTCTTAAACCTCTGCATATCCTTCTCTAATTCTTCATTTATATACACTTCAGATGCGCCTTGACTATTAGGTGGAGAAGAATTCTCATTTTCCAATTCGGGTTCCATGCTTTTATTGTCACTAGTGCTGCAATTATCTGCATGCAGTGGCTTCTGGAATCAGTCCTGTATTGCTTTATTTTTCAGATCAGTATTTTAACAACAGCAAGGGGAACGTGAATTTTTATTTAAATTCTACAGGGTAGACAAATCACAGACTAGAATGGCATGCCTGTCCCATGTCTAATTTCCTATTAGTGGGATCTTGCCTCATATTTTGTAACCTTTGCATATCAATCTCTTGGTCTTTCACTTTGAATATAGCTACCAGCTCCCATACTTTTTTAATTTTCTGTATCATTATAAAAACTCTCCTCAATTTTCATAAACACATGTTCAATGTCTAGTTGATAATTTTCAAAGTCTACTTTATTTTTAGGGGAAAAAAAAAAACAAAACTTTGAAGATGACCCACAAGTCTATCCAAGGGACCCAGAGTTTACAGACCACGGATGAATATTTTTGAGACAGAGTTCTTTTTGTCCAGGAAATGCTTGGAATACTAGAGAGACTGATACTCCAAATGCATCTTTTTCCTCACAATCAGGTATATTATTTGTGAGATTAGGAGATATTTCCTTTTGGTTTGCTCCTTCCTTAGGGTTATCACGTAGTGGATCTTCCTCAGGACAAATGGTAATTTGGTATTCCTCACAAAATTTCACTGAACTTCTGCTTTAACTCACTTGTGATGGGTTTTAACTTATCTTTCCATTCTAATTTGCCTTGTTTCATATACATTTTCTCATACAGTACTACACCAGATATTGAAATTTACAGTTTTACATACCTGTGCATGGTTATTCTCATCTTCATCAAGTTTTCCTTGTTCTTCCTCTGTTATCATTTCCAAGTCTAGTTCTCTTGACAGATCTGCATGTTTAGTTAAAATTACTTAGAATGTTTAGATAAAAGACATACTCCTCATTTAAAACATAGATCTAAAACATTGTATGAAGTGACAGATTAAATCGATCTTAATCTTCAGCTGAATATTTACTTATTTAAAAACTACTTCCAATGACCTAAAAATGTCAACAAACCATTTGGGAAATACCAGATGTCACCAGGTTACAGGCACACAAACAGCTCAAAGATTCAGTCACAGATTGATCCAAACAGCAGTGAACAAAACAATCAGAAACCAAACAAAATACAGGACAGACACATAAAGTCACCATACATTCTCTTCTCTACTTCATAACAGGACCTTTTTAACAACATGCCAAGCATCAGCTGCAACATTATTCATGGTTTACAAAATTCCTCTTCCTTTTTAGCTTTTATCAGCTTTTTAACTTCATCTGAAATGCTTCCCTCTACTTTTCTGACAAATTACTTTTCATTTTTAAGGCTCAACCTGCTTTGTGAAGTTGTCTTTGATTACTGCCATCTTTCCCCTGATAGAGGTACACCTTTCCTTGTAGCTCCCTTAGTACTTTAAAGATTTTTCTAGTGTATCTTTCTAGATTTTCCTAGTGATAGATATAGATCTGAACTGTAAATTATTTCTTTACATGTCTATCCTCTTGGCTCCTAGACTGCAGAGGACAAGCTCTTAAAAGTCACCTCAGTATATATAGCATTTTTTGTGTTTTTTTTTGTTTGTTAGTTTTAATTTTTTTTATTGAAGGATAACTGTTTTACAGAATTTTGCTGTTTTATGTCAAAGCTCAACATGAATTATCCATCAGTTCAGTTCAGTTCAGTTCAGTCGCTAAGTCATGTCCGACTCTTTGCGACCCCATGAATTGCAGCACGCCAGGCCTCCCTGTCCATCACCAACTCCCAGAGTTCATTCAGACTCACGTCCATTGAGTCAGTGATGCCATCCAGCCATCTCATCCTCTATCGTCCCCGTCTCCTCCTGCCCCCAATCCCTCCCAGCATCAGAGTCTTTTCCAATGAGTCAACTCTTCACATGAGGTGGCCAAAGTACTGGAGTTTCAGCTTTAGCATCATTCCTTCCAAAGAAATCCTAGGGCTGATCTCCTTCAGAATGGACTGGTTGGATCTCCTTGCAGTCCAAGGGACTCTCAAGAGTCTTCTCCAACACCACAGTTCAAAAGCATCAATTCTTCGGTGCTCAGCCTTCTTCACAGTCCAACTCTCACATCCATACATGACCACAGGAAAAACCATAGCCTTGACTAGACAGACCTTTGTTGGCAAAGTAATGTCTCTGCTTTTGAATATGCTATCTAGGTTGGTCATAACTTTCCTTCCAAGGAGTAAGCGTCTTTTAATTTCTTGGCTACAGTCACCATCTGCAGTGATTTTGGAGCCCCCAAAAATAAAGTCTTACACTGTTTTCACTGTTTCCCCATCTACTTCCCATGAAATGATGGGACCAGATGCCATGATCTTACTTACACATATATCACCCCCTTTGAACCTCCTTCTCTTCTCCCTCCCCATCCCACCCCTCTAGGTTGATACAGAGCCCAGTGTCTCTTATTCAATAATTATTTCTCGGGTTTCCACTCAGTACTAGGCACTGGAGTTTAAAGAAAAATGTAGGGAAACGTGTCAGGGATGGCTTTTCTAGAGATAATGCCTGAGTGCAGGCTTACAAAGTTCAACAGAACAAAGGGAAGGAGAGGGAGAGCATTTCAGGCTGTAGCAAGATGGGGAGAGAAGCACACACACCACAGGGTAGATATTTGTCCAAAGTGAAGGAATGGGACTGACGAAGGTCATGGCATCCAGTCCCATCACTTCATGGCAAAGAGATGGGGAAACAATGAGAACAGAAACAGACTTTACTTTCTTGGGCTCCAAAATCAATGCAGATGGTGACTGCAGTCATGGAATTAAAGGACGCCTGCTCCTTGGAAGAAAAGATATGACAAACTTAGCATTTTAAAAGGCAGAGACATTACTCTGCTGACAAAGGTCCGTCTGTCTAGTCAAAGCAAAGGTTTTACCAGTAGTCATGTATGGATATGAGAATTGGACAAAAAAGAAGATTGAGCACCGAAGAACTGATGCTTTTCAACTGTGGTGTTCGAAAAGACTCATGACAGTCCCTTGGACTGCAAGGGGATCCAAGCAGTCAATCCTAAACAAAATCAGTTCTGAACATTCATTGGAAAGACTGAGGCTTGTGCTGAAGCCCCAGTACTTTGGCCACTGGATTCGAAGAGCTGACTCATTAGAAAATACCCTGATGCTGTGAAAGGTTGAAGTCGTGAGGAGAAGGGAATGACAGATGATGAGATGGTTGGATAGCATCACCAACTCCATGAACATGAGTTTAGCAAGCACCGGGAGATGGTGAAGGACAGGGAAGCCTGGTGTGCTGTGGCCCCTGGGGCCACATAGAATCAGACACAACTGAGCGACTGAACAACAGCAACAGGGACAAGTGGTGAGGGCACCAGCAGCAGTTCAGAATTCTAGTGCAAAGGACTGAAAAGTCTAGAGATAGAGGGTAAGGCAGAAGTCAGATTATGAGAGCATCAATGGCACTTTAAAAAGTCTAGACATTAATGTGGCTCAGAGTGCCTCATGGTCATGTGTGCTTTTGAGATTGGTGATTCTAAACACCACGGGAGGGAGGAATCTGAAGGGCATACGAATAACCAGAGGAAGGTGAATCTGAAGGCATTAATACTGGGAATAACAAGGTGATGCAGGCCTGAAGTGAGGGAGTGTTTACATAAAATTTAGGATATAAAACTTTCAGGGTACAGTATAGAATAAATCTTTAAGAAACCAATACATGTACAAATCCAGGGACCCTGAAGGATAAAATAACTGCTCGTTATTTTATAAAATGTATTGACTGAGAAGAAAATGATCAACATGAACTGACTGAAGTGGATTCTATTTTTTAGTTTTCCTATCTCACATCGTCCAGTGTTGAAGGGACTCGTGTAGGCATTTTATTTGAATTTGTTTATCCTGGATCTACCAAGCTCATGGAGAGACAAGAGCAAACGACTCAGTTGTATAGATTAAAAGAAAAAAAGACAAAACACGTTGAGTTTAGAGCCTGTAGTCACTATTCTAGGAGATAACTGAAAGTATTCTGTAAATGCAAGGGAAGGATAGAAAAGAAAATAGTACAGGAGTGAAAAAAGAAACAGTGGATGATTTCTTACCATAGTCCTGACCATATGACTGATCAAGGGTGCTAAATTAATTGGTATTTACAGACAACACATTATTAGATGTGGTTACTCAATAGACTGGGCATCCTAGTAGAATCAGAATTGACTTTCTATATACTGCTTTTAAGTGATACATCACTCCTTTATAGCAACCTCCCGTGTGAACTCTTAATTCATTACAAATACTAAAACAAGGTGATATACTATGTGGACACAGCTGAGAAGGAGGCACTATGTAGCAAATGTCCCATGACTCCCATTCCCTCTGGGAAAGCCAATTCTAAAAAATACGAAGTCACAGAAAACACAAGAAATATTTTAGTATTTGGTATCAGAGTTGATTTTGCAGTTATACTGAATATAATCATAACTAATACTTATGAATTGACAGCCATATAAAAATATTGTTATGAAGTCCCATTTTGAGAAGGCAGTCTCTAGATGGCTACCTAGTCTCCCAACTAGGCCCAGAGTTCTAAACATAATCCTGCTACCCATTCTCAGGTGTATGCTAAATTCTAGCTTAAACGAACTTACTTTTTCTTACCTCTCTTTGTTATTTATTGTATTACTATGCCTCTTGAGAAATCTGTATGCAGGTCAGGAAGCAACAGTTAGAACTGGACATGGAATAAAAGACTGGTTCCAAATAGGAAAAGGAGTTCGTCAAGGCTGTATATTGTCACCCTGCTTATTTAATTTATATGCAGAGTACATCATGAGAAACGCTGGACTGGAAGAAACACAAACTGGAATCAAGATTGCCAGGAGAAATATCAATAACCTCAGATATGCAGATGACACCACCCTTATGGCAGAAAGTGAAGAGGAACTAAAAAGCCTCTTGATGAAAGTGAAAGTGGAGAGTGAAAAAGTTGGCTAAAAGCTCAACATTCAGAAAACTAAGATCATGGCATCCGGTCCCATCACTTCATGGGAAATAGATGAGAAAACAGTGGAAACAGTGTCAGACTTTATTTTTCTGGGCTCCAGAATCACTGCAGATGGTGACTACAGCCATGAAATTAAAAGACGCTTACTCCTTGGAAGGAAAGTTATGACCAACCTAGATAGCATATTCAAAAGCAGAGATATTACTTTGCCAACAAAGGTCCGTCTAGTCAAGGCTATGGTTTTTCCAGTGGTCCTGTATGGATGTTAGAGTTGGACTGTGAAGAAGGCTGAGCGCCGAAGAATTGATGCTTTTGAACTGTGGTGTGGAGAAGACTCTTGAGAGTCCCTTGGACTGCAAGGAGATCCAACAGTCCATTCTGAAGGAGACCAGCCCTGGGATTTCTTTGGAAGGAATGATGCTAAAGCTGAAACTCCAGTACTTTGGCCACCTCATGTGAAGAGTTGACTCATTGGAAAAGACTCTGATGCTGGGAGGGATTGGGGGCAGGAGGAGAAGGGGACGACAGAGGATGAGATGGCTGGATGGCATCATGACTCGATGGACGTGAGTCTGAGTGAACTCCGGGAGTTGGTGATGGACAGGGAGGCCTGGTGCACTGCGATTCATGGGGTTGCAAAGAGTTGGACA